>NC_143252.1:109040314-109210671 GCF_984573655.1 Nuphar pumila | reverse complement strand
TTACGATGGTTTATTTGATAAATAGGATGCCTTAAAAAACTATTGAAAATATTTCTCCCATTGAAAAATTATTTAAAACATCTCCCGATTACAAGAGATTGAGAGTCTTTGGTTATAAATGCTTTGTCTATACTAAAAAAAATGACAAACCTTCCTAAAAAGTTATTCCTTATGTTTTTCTAGGCTATGCCGAAAATAAAAAAGGGCATAGATGTTATGAAATTAAAAGGAACAAGCTATATGTCTCAAGAAATGTCACTTTTCTTGAAAACGAAAATGAATTTGGTAAAGATAAAATCCAAGAGCATTGTAATTATTCATTTTTCTTTTTTACCTTGCCAATGAGCATGAGAGTTGTGATGACATTCATGATCTGCATGAGAGTGACAATGAGGACACTCATTATGCACATGGGAATGCGAACGAGGATCTTGATAATATAGACCAATCTCATAGTGAAATTCAAATCTATATTTGACATACTGAAGACCATCATCTATGTGCTTTATAAAGATATTCTTAAAATCAAGATATAGATTCCTCTAGTGTTAGAAGATCCATGAGAATTTCAAAAGCTCCTAGTAGATTTGTATCTTATGATTTCTTTGAACCCAAATATAAAGTATGTCTAATGTCTATACACTCATACGTAGAACCATTATCTTATCATAATGCTAAAAATCACCAAGAATAGATTAAGGCAATGAATGATGAATTAAAAGCTTTAGAAAAGGTAAAAACTTCATAAATTCAAACATTACCTAAAGGAAAGAAAACTATAGGATGTAGATGGGTCTAGAAGATTAAAACTAAAAGTAACGACACATTAGAAAGATATAAAGTCATACTAGTAGCCAAAGGATATAGTCAAAAATATAGAATAGACTATGATATCCAATTGCCCAGTCAAGAATATGGAATAGATTATGATGAGATGTTAGATCCAGTTGCTTGAATGATCACTATTAGAACTCTTATTTCTATAGCATCAATTAAAAAATAACCTATTTTTCAAATGGATGTGAAAAATGTTTTTTTGAATAAAAATCTCAATAAGTAAGTTTACATGGATTCCTCACCAAGATTAAGTTTATGTCACACAGACTCTTCTAACAGGGCACCGCACCCAAGTCGCACCCGCACCCAAGCGGGTGCGACACTTGGACACAACTTCCTTTGTGTTAGGTGAAGTCAACCACACTGAGGTCCATTTCTATCCAAAAGTAGATTCAGTTAACCCTAATCAAGACCATTTTTATCTATATTATATTTATAAATACATAAATGCACACAAATACACATAGTGTTAACTTAAAACTAATAAAAATTATATATATATATATATACATCCTCCCCGCACCCTTGCACCCAAGTTTTTTTTAAGTGCTGCATCGCCGCATCCGCACCCGTACCCGCATCTGCACCCGCACCTATGTGACATAGGATTAAGTTTAGCACATGAAAAATTATACAATTATGAAAAATGTTGTATGGCCTAAAGCAAGACCCTAAGGCTTGGTATGATCGATTCAGTAATGTGATGACACAACTTGGTTTTAAATCTTGTTATACTGACATTACATTGTTTGTTAAGTCTTCTAATGCAAGAATGATGATATTACTTCTATACGTTGATGATATAATTATCATAAGAGGTGATAAGTAAAGAGTAAGTCATATCAAAGATATGCTCAAAGCCAACTTTGATATGACAGATTTTGGTTTTCTACGATACTTTCTTGAAATAGAAGTGGCTTACTGACTTCGTGGTTACTTGTTATCACAGACTAAATATGCAATAGAGATCATCGAACAATTGGGACTCTTAGATGAAAAACGAGTTGATACTCCAAAGGTCATCAATGCAAAAATGAAGAAAGATGATAGAAAACCTCTGAAGGATCCAACTCCATATAGACAAATGATTGGAGCTTTATCTTATCTCTCTATTACTCGTCGTGATATTTCTCGTACTATTCATTATGTTAGTTAATTTCAGCATGCTCCCACTACAGTACATATGAGTACTGCAATGAGAATTATTAGATATATTAAAAATTCTATTAATTATAGGTTATTTCTTTCATCTTCCTGTTCGTTAGAAGTTATTGCATATTTTGATTCAAATTAGAGAGGGGATGTAAATGAATAGACGTTCAACCACTGGTTCTTGTGTTTTTGTAGGTGATTCTCTAATTTCATGGAGATGCAAGAAGCAGCAGAAGGTGTCTCTCTTTTCCATTGAAGCAAGGTATCGTGTCATGACGACAACTACTTCTGAATTAGTATGGTTGAGATAATTGTTAGAGAACTTGGGAGTTCACGTTGCAGAACCCTCAAAATTATGTTGTGACAACAAGAGCGCAGTATACATTGTAAGCAATCATACATTTCCATGAAAAGACCAAACACATTGAAATAGAGTGCCACTACGTTCGTGAGGAATTTCATAAGAAGAGCATCATGTTGCTATTGTTAAAATATTATGTCTCTTTTAACTGTAAACTGAAATACCCATCAGGGGTATTTCAGTCTTTTTACTCAATAGGTGTCAGCCACCCTAATGGGCACATTTTTACTTTTTCTTTTTTTATTTACTTTTGCCTTTTACACCTTTTTCTTTTTACACTTTTTCTTTTTGACTGTTGTGAAAGGGACAGCTCCATATACCTGTTGGAGCTGCCCCAACCGTCACAAATGTGACCGTTGGGTGCAGCTCCAACAGTGATATTGAGTTGCACCCTGTGGCTTCTTTTTGCATTATAAATAGGCCTTAGTGGCCCTTGTAAACATATCTTTTTTTGTGAGAGCATATGCAATATCAATGCTTTTGTAAAGCCCCTCTTGGGAACTTATGAATTGAAGTTCATTTTGTTTCATGCTTTTGTGCATGTGTATCCGTGCAATTGTGAGTGTTCTCCTTTGTGCCTTTGTGCACTCTTTGTATTTCTTGTATTGTGGTGTTACACACAATCTCTTTTTGTAGAGATTTTCACAGCTATATGTACCATCAGAATATCAACCGACAGACTTCTTTACTAAAGTGCTCCCATCACCCATATTTCACTTCCTACTTGACAAACTCTCCGTTATGACACTGTGAGTTTGAGGGAGGGTATTAAGAATATATATATATATATATATATATATATATATGTGTGTGTGTGTGTGTGTGTATATGTGTGTATTAATATATATGTATGTCCATATGTATGTAAACCGAAATACCCATCAAGAGTATTTCGGTCATTTTACCTTGTAATAGAAGTCAACCCATTAGGGGCTGACTGTACATTTTATTTCTTTTGTTTTTTTACTCTTTGGTTTATGATGTCATTGATTGGGACAGCTCCAAGTAGCTGTTGGAACTGCTCCCAACGGTCACAAGCAGCGCAACAACTAGTTGGGCTGCTCCCTATCTCTTTCTCTTGTTATAAATGGGGGTTCACCCCTTGTATGTTCATTATGCTTTCTCAAGCATTGTTTAATACAAAAGCTATTGTTTTTTACTTTCTTGGCCCTTGTGTGGGTGTGTGGATTGATTCACAAGTGGTTCTTTTGTAGATTGGTTGTTTTCTTGTAAGCTCATAAGAGGCGCGTGTTTGCTTTTGTTCGTATTTCATTACAAATGCATCTTATCTACTTTGAGACATAAAGAATAAAAATAAATCGATCAAAATCAATTTATACTAAATAAAGAACCCAAGAAACTTGTATTGCATGGGGCATGAAAACATTAAGGAGACATGCTTGAACATGTAAAATATTAAAACAGACTATCTCACACAACAAGATCAGAGTAAAAGGAATGGCATGCTGTAAAAGGAGAAACTACACAATAAGTGTGGCCTTGTCTCGTCAAATAGTGCCTTGAAATTAACACTGTAAGTAAGATTATCAATAAACTTAATGTGAATCAACCTAATAAATAGAAATCAGATACATAAATCATTTTGTAATGAAATAAAAACTAAAATAATTAAATAATAAAATTGTACTGTAGCAGGAACCAACATTTCCTAATATTTTAATGTCATTCAATGAAAAATGATGTAAGCTACTTGTGAACTCCCCATAGTAGCATCCGTACATGGAAAATGTGTGATTTCCACCAGTTTGGTGTTGTTCCCTTTTGTTGCTTTGAAGGTTTCATGCACTATGATGGTGTAATTCTTTTCAACTAATAAGACATAACAGATACTAAATAATTTATTATTATGTTGTTTACTTGTTATCATACATAATGTTGTTATCGTGTTAAAGAGCTCTCGTTTCCATCTTCTCCATCGGGTGCCACTTTTCCCAAAAGAAGACAAACTCCTGGATCCAAAATGCAATGTAATGCCAAGGCCATTTCCTCCTGCACCACTTCTTGCTTTTCCTTATTGCTATGACAATTGTGGCACAGAAAGTAGGAAGAGAACAAAATAAAATTGTATTTTATGATTAGTCCTATAATGGAGAGATCCCATCATTAGGGTATCCTCATTCAACCATGATACCAAGGTGCAATTCCTAGCATCCTGTTGGTTGCATGCATAGAGAAATCCTTCCGATGTGAGTGTGGATACATGGGTAGTTTTTGAAATACAATCTTAATTTTGAGTGATTTTAGAAAATACATTTAAATTTTCAAATGTTCCAAAATCACCCAAAATTCCCAGAAAATTGTAAAAAAGATGACTCACCTTAGAAATTCCATTGCCAAATTTTGGCTTCTTATCAGAATTGCTCCAGGATCTGACCATCAGTTAATAACAAATTCCATTATAACAACTCTAGTTGCTGCCGACTCAACCCAATTAACATAAAAAAGTTAAAAGTGCACTCAGTATGTTGAAAAATACCTTATCATTCAAATAAACCTTGCTATGATCTCAACAGTAAACCTAAAGAAAGCAAGCGTGGTTGTTTTGATTACCATCATGACACTTGGTGTTTTAGAATCACTAAAAGTTTGGTGGCACGTCGAATCTCCAAACAGAAGATTCTCTTAAGGCGTGTCGAACTGCCCTGGAGATCCTTGGATCTCTTGGCTGAAGGAGGGATCTGGAGTGGGGCCCACACCATCTGACCCTCAAGCAAACTAGAGATCTCATATCTGATGATTTGAGATACCTAAAACAACACAAATCTGAGGTTTTCCGATTTGAAGTGTTCAGACCAGAAAACTAATAATATGAGTTCCTAGGATTTCATATCCATTATCTTGTATGTGATCCGAGATTTAATGCAATTCAAACACACCCTTACTGAAAGTTCATGGTCCCCCAAAGCCATTTTGAAGATACTCATGCCACGAGCTATGTTACACGAACACTCCATTTTGGCTGTCGTTCCATATCCCCTTATATACTAGTCATATTGAAAACTTCATAAAAATGACTGTATCCCCGTATCTGCAGCCGTATCCATGTGACATAGGCCACAAGACAACCAGAGAATAAGAAAAAGATAGAGCAACATTTTAACACCATAAAGCAATTTTTATTTTAACTAGGCATAGAGCTACAAGATTAAAAACTCTGTTATATTGATACTGATGCTTTACCAATGTGATGTTCAACATACTGCTAGAAATGTGTAAACAACAATAAATGTTATTACTGTTTTTTTTTTAGATCTACATGCATTAATAATATATCAATAACACAAAAAATTCCCGCTTTCAGTTTACATAATTTTTAACAATTCTATGCTGCTTCTTTTGAGACTTGGTCACTTTTAGGCCTTGCCATTATTTTTTCCTTTTTTTAACATATGAGAAAAGAAACCAAAATTTGAATTTTAAGCCAGTCTGCCAGCTTATTTTCATCATAGAGTTGATAAAATAAGGATCAAACAATCATGTTAGAATGGGAAAGCAAGCAAGACTTCATTATTGAGTGGAACTACAACATAGAAAATGCAAACCCAAAAGTGCAATTTTCAGTACACATTGTAATAAACAAGGGATCAGCAGAAAAATTCCAGATGGATAGGACAGGAAATTCAAAAGGAAGCTTACAAAATTGAAATATACTAAAGGAACTAGCAATTTCGAACAGTTAAGTGAAACACCATACAGCTCCAGAAAAGAAACCCTTCACTTGTAGTCATCTAATTTGGACATATCGTGAAACTTGAAACATGTATATCATTGCGAAACTCAAGAGAGGTTTGATCGACTCATTCTTCTAAGATTAGCTGAGCCTTATGGACCTCATCATATTCTATACGCATAACGGCATAAGAGTGACACTTGAAACAATGTGATAAGAGGTGAATCAAGGAAGCATCGGTTAAATTTTAAGTATGCCCTTCTCAATGAAGAAGCCCTAGAAGAGCACAAAGACCGATAAACCCTAGAAACTTTCACTAAACCCTAGCTTTTGTTCCCAAAAAAGAAAATATCCCAAATTTAGCATGCTCAATCAGAGAATCACAAGAACGGAAATAGCCAAACCCAATAACAACAACGCATCACATTTCCACTAAACCCTAGATTTGGTCTAAATCCCCAAAATAAACACGAAATTCCTCCATTAAAAACAAAAAAAAAAGAAACCTAGAGTTAACACGATCAGAGTAACAAACAGAACAGAAACAAAGCAAAACCAACCTCAATCTCTATTGTATTTCCACTAATTTCCAGCTCCCGTCCAAACACAACTCATCAAATCAAAACGAGAAAAACCGAAAAAGGAAAAACTAATTCGGCATGTTCAAAGCAAAAACCAAGAACACGGGAAACAAACCAGCCTCGTTTGAACAAACGAAGCACCTAAAATTCCTGGATCTCTCCGTAATTCGATCGAAGAACACTTTCAACTAAATCAAAACAATCCAACGCGATCGAGAAAAACCTAAATTCGATTCCACCACGAAAAAAGCCGAAGCCCTAAAACGAAGGGAACGGGAGAGAACAGACCCGTAGGCGAGGACCAAGCGGCATGGAGGACGCAGCGCTCCTGGACGTTGGAGCAGAAGCCGACGGTGATCTTGTTGAGGTCGCCGCGGAGGACGGAGCCGGACCAGACGGAGGCGCCGTCCTGGACGGCGACCTGCCCGGCCAGAAGCACGTTGGGGGCGACGTACGCGTCCACGGCCACCTTCGGAACCCACTGCCCCAGCGGGATCACCTGCCTCTGCCCTCTGTAATCCCATTTTACGTGGCCGCCCGCTTGCCCTCCGGAGACGGTCGAGAAGTGGTGGAGGACTGGCGGGCTCTCCGCCGCCGCCCTCAGGGCGTTTCTCGACAGCCGGAGCAGCTTCGCCATTTCTTCTCGCAGACAACAGAAACAAGCAGAGAGGGCCGGCTCATGCTCCCTTTTACGGTTTTACCCCTTCCTGCGTGAGAGTTCGAGTAGGCCGAAAATATTATCGCGATTACCGTTTGAGTTTATAAATCAAGTCCTAACCATTTATCTCACACGCAGAAGAGCGTTGCCAATAGCTTAGGGGTGTCAACGGTCGGGTTTGGTTCGGACACAGGTAAACCAGACTTGGACCAGATTTCGGGTATGGTTTCGGGTCAGGATCCGGGTTTAATCAGGTCTAAAAATCATATCTGGACCCGATAAGAACTACATGAACCAAACCGGGTAAAACCATATTTTTTATCATTTTTATATTAAAAAATTGTGGGTCTTAATCGAAACTCAGGTCGAGTCCGAGTCTAATATAAAATTTCACAAACTATACCTGGATCCATGTATTAATCTGACTTTCAGTACAGACCTGGGTGTTAATCGGGTTTCTTATTTATTACCATACGCAGACCCTATAAAGTTTGGTTCTGATCCGGTCCAGGTAAACCAGGCCCCCGTGCGTGAAACATTAATGCCTAAGCGAGTGTTAAAAAGTACTTGTAAAGCAAAGCACAAGAAAAATGAAAAGGAAGCATATAAAAAATAATTTAAACTGCAACAAATAAAAAATAACATGAACATAAGTATAAAACAACATAAAATTAACATGCAAGTTTGCTTTAAAAAAAAAAAATTACGTAAAAAATATAAGAGGTGAGGAGGAAGCTATTGAGAAACGACAAGAAGCAAAAAAAAAAAATCATTTAAGAAATAAGGAGAAAGCACGTTTTCCATTAAAAGGAAGTGGGTTTTTCAAAACTTATTTTTCCTTCACAAGAAGTGAACAATTTTCCACTTCCAAAAAGAGCTTCTAAAGAGGTGAGCTTTTCACATGTAGCAAGAAGCTTCAGGTACCAACTGGTGCTCTGTGTAATCCGTAGGCCCTGTTAGGGCACGTTTGGAAGAAAGAAAGATGTAGGAAAAGTGATGGAAAATAGAAAATTTGTATGGATTTTTTTACCCTTCCAAACGAGTCTTTTTTGCTATCTCACAAAAGGAAAAATGTTAGTGTCTTGATTACGGTGAGGGCTGCCCTCAAAACTGAAATTTTTATAGTAAAAAATTTCTCTCTCACAAAAGGAGAAAATTTTTCTGTCAAAAGTAGGTGAAACAGAAGTTTTATTTTGATTTTTATTGTTTGAAATGAATAGAAAAATTTGTCACTTTCTGATGCAGGGCAGATCCAGATAAAGTGGTCCAAAGTCAAAATCTAGACCCAAATTGCCAGAATGATTTAGGATCCTAACTAGAATCATGCATGTGCTTAAAGCCCAGCCGAGAGGGTGCTATTGCATTCCTTTAATTCTTATTGTTTATAGCAATAAAATTTTTATTGAGGGCTGAATGTTTTTATAGCAAAAAAAAATCTCTCACATAAGGAGAAAATTTTCCTGTCAAAACCAAGGTATAATAGAGTTTTTTTTTGTTTGTTTGAAATGAATAGAAAAAATGCCACTTTATGATACAGGGTGAATCCATAGTACCCTATCCTGAGAAAGTGGTTCAAAATCAAAATCTACATCCAAATTGCCAGAATGATTGAGGATCCAAACTAGAATTGTAACACTTGAGATTTTTTTTTATAATTATTTGATAAATAAAGATAAATTTTATGTCTCAAATTTAATTAGAATCTCAAGTTAATTTGATTTGAATTTTATTTAGAGATTTAATTTCAATTTGGTGTTAAATTTTAATTTCAGATTTAATTCCAATTTGAATTTGAGTTTCAATTTGAATTTGAATATGAATTTAATTTGGACTTAATTTGGGAGTGAATTTGAATTAATTTAGAAGTAAATTGGTTTTGAAATTTCAATTGTTACAATTAGAATATTAGAACCATAGGGTGGGACGCTCCCCTCTTATGTGTACCCCTCTTGGATCTAGAGTCCATATATGTAGGATTCAATGTAAGTTAATTAAATTCTTAATTAGTCTAAAGTAAAACTAGCTAACTAGTTTTATATTTCATTAAAGTCTAGTTAGCTAATGAGTTTAATAGTTTCTTATTCTATGTAGAAATTCAATTTAGCTAGAATACATGAAATTGAAATAAAATTTGAATGAAATTCGAATTAACTAAAAAGGTTAGAGGTTTCCTTATAAAGTATGGAAACCCCATGTGGAAATTATAAAAAGGGGAGTTTCCTCCTTCCTCCCTTATGCCTCCCTAGGTTTCTCTAGCTCTCTTACCTAAACCCTATTCACTATTCTCTATCTCTCTTTCATTCTATCATCCTTCTTCCTCCCACACACTCCTTTTAGGTGAGAACTTTCATTGAAGTTGGTGTAGCTTCATCTTTGTGGTGCATTCGTAGAAAGATTCAGGTAGTGAACACGAATTCGAATAGCTTTTCTGATAGATTTTTTTATTTTGAGGTAAGTACATCATAGCTTTTTACGTGTGTACGTAGTTAGATACATGAGCATGCTGTGAGGATGATCTCTTGATTCATATCAACCTAGATTCACCTAGGTACTGATATAAGTTTGATCATGAAGGTTTTTATAAACCACAAATCTTTTTTTAAAAAAAATCGATTTTGAAAAAAATATGTTTTGTAAAGTAAAAACGGTGAATCTTGTGTTTGATTCAAGATATGTATGATATCTCTATATTTAGAACATGCTTAGATATGCATATGCATGAATATAATGTGTTTTTGATGAATCCAAAACTACAAGATAAATGTTCTTGGTGTTGTTGATGAATCCAAAATTGAGTGATTACTGTTTTGTATATTTATTTTGAGCAACCTTAAAAATAAATATGGTTCTCCAAAACGGTGAACCTATAAATCTTGAAAAAAACATGAGAATGTTTCAAACATATGGATCCAGAAAAAAAATTTGACTCAAATTATTATGGGTTGGGAGATACAATTTCTGCAAGTCGACACAGAATTTCTGTCTCAACAAGAAATCTGTGAAAGTTGCATGTTTTCGTAAAAATCACACCTCTCAAATTATTCTAGATTTATGACTGAGATTTTTATGTGCATTAGTTTGTATATTAAAGAGCACACAATAAAAAATCATGTAGGTTGATTCTTCATATTTTGAGAATTAAAAATCATGAAAGTTCAGTCAAGAACCTGTAATTTCTAAAAAACAGCATGCATAAAAAAAAGTTTAATTATTTATGAAAAAGGAATTTAAGTTTGAATTTTTGGAAACTTGTGTCAAACATATCAAGCCACCCATGGTAAAAAACTCAAAATTTATTTCATTATGTGGGATGCATGGCTAATTTTTTATTGAAAAGACCTGACTCGGTAATACTGTTTTGTGAATAAAAAATAGTCGGTTTTCCTGATCTAGAATGAATTTAGACTTGGGTTTTTTTCATAAACATTTAGCATACATATGAATCTACATTAAAAATCTTAGAACTAAAATCATTTTGTATGATTTATGAAAAAATTTTCAATGACTGTGAATTTTTTGTCTAAAGAGTCCTGAATTGAGAACTTGTGCTTGAATGCATGTCATGGTTCTAAATATAAACTCGATAAACATGGCTTGGTTTCAAATGGACACACAATTTGTTGACATACCCTGTGTGGGTATATTGAGGTTGTGTGGTTGTGTCATCACTTGTGAACATATTATGATTGTTATGCTATAGATTTATGTTATAATGTTATAATAGGTTGCATGATATGTTTATGTGCAAGATTAGATAATACGCAACATAATTCTATGATATGCAGCATGATGTTATATGTTGTTTTGATGCACTATAAGACATGAAATGCATACACATATGAATGCTCATGAATGAGCTTGTGGTTTAATGAACCAATGTGGTATTATAAGTGCATGAATTTGATATGTTGTATGTGATTATGTTATAATTTGCCGTAAGGCATGAAAAATATGCATGCATATGTGAGTAAGTGGTTTAAAAGAACTAACATGGTGCCATGAGTGTGTGTGTGTATGTATGTATGTATATATATATTTTTATATATATATATATATATATATATATATATTATATTATATGGCATGTGATGATATTGTGTTGTAAAGCATGAAAACCATGCTTGCACATGGGATCGCTCATGAATGAGCGAGGGGTTGATGAGAACCCATGAAGTGTTAAAAGTGCACCAAGTTATGAAAAATATATATACACATAATATTATGGTTATAGCCTTCATAGGCAAGATGCTCGACTGACTTAAAGGCACCAGGGCATAGTGAATAGATTATTAACTTGATTGAGCTAATAAAATTGTGTAACTATCGAGAATGAGTAAGATGATGCTCATGTCAAGAAAGACAATGTGAAAAGTTGCCTTGAAGGGATACTTGGGCTATTGAACTATTGAGTGTTGAATGATATATAATACATATAATGAATACAAACACCCTTAATAAAGAGTACCCAATAACTCATTCAGACTGACTTACTTTGTTGAGAGTAGGTGGTACAAAACTTTATTGGACCATCATATATTTTTTAGAGTAAGGGCGTCTAACTTGGTCTCCAATCCTCGGAGTTAGAAAACCAAACTACCAATATGTCTTAAGTGGTAGGTCTATATATTTTGCATAAGTGTTAGGATGCATCTGATTTACTGTTGTCACTGGAGGGTTTTTATATCGGTCACATACCCTCTTAGTGGAGTTGATTTAGTAAGTCACTCAAAGAATTAAAATATATAGCATAATAAACACCCGAGTGGTCTTCTCTCTTTTAAAGACATGTGCCCGTGTAAACACCCCAAATTTTCACCCTTATCCAGTGCTTACATTTCATGTGTCATTGCATATCATTGAATACATTCTGCATACCATTTCATTGCACTGCATAACACTGCATGTCATTACATCTCATTTTCGAGATCCAGCACTCATGTTTTCAAAATATTTAATCCAGATTCGAATTTTAAAACTTTTCTTTTAAAATCAATTTTAAAACCTGGGTTTTTAATCAACATTCTGTCATTTGCCAACCCCCAAGACCTTATATTTTGAGATGTTTTTCTCAGAAAATAATCTGGATTCATTTTAAACTCAATTTTCAATTGATTTCAATTCTCAGATGAGAACCATTTAGGTGGTGTCGCTTCTGGATTCCTTCATTTATCAAAAATCTCAAAAATTTTAGAGTCTTAGTTGGATCAGGACTCTGTATTTTCATCTGTTTGAATCTTTTTGAACCTTTTTAAAACACCATTCTGATTTTAAACCAGTCATGATCATATCCCTTATCTGTTTTCTCCATTTTGGCCAAAATCTTAGAGTCCTAGTTGGATCAGGACTCTTTTTCCAGAGTCCCAATCGGATCAGAACTCTATCTTTTACTACCTATTTCTACTTATTTTGGAGAAAACCTTTCAAAATCTTTCGTTCTGGCCAAAATCCTAGAGTCTTAGTTGGATTAGGACTCTTCTTCAAGAATCCTAGTCGGATTAGGACTCTTCTTCAGAGTTTCAGTCGGACTAGGACTCTATCTTTTGTCACTATTTTTACCTATTTTCAACCAAATCTTTCAAAATGAGTCAAAAACTTAGAGTTTTAGTCAAAACAGAACTTTATTCAGAGAGTTCTAGTTGGACCAGAACTCTGATCCTGATTTCAATTTTGAGAGAAATCTTTCAAAATCTTTCCATCTATCAAAACTGTTACACTTGTATCAAAGAATTTCAAAATTCTGGGATTTTATCCTAGAGTCCTGATAGAATCAGGACTCTGCCCCAGAGTCCTGATTGAATTAGGACTCTATCCAAAGTTGGTTTTCGCACTTTATTTTCATTGGTTTTCAAAAGATTTGCTTAACTTTTATCATTTACTTATCAGAAAATAAAATTTTTTTAGAGTTCTGATCGAATCAGGACTCTTTCTCAGAGTCCTAATCAGATCAGAACTCTAAACCAAAACTTCAATTTTATCCTGTTTTTAACTGTTTTTCAAAATTCTCTCATTTGTTTTCGCACAAAATCCAAAAATTTGAGAGTCCTAGTTCAATTAGGACTCTGTCCTCAGAGTCTCAGTTGAATCAGAACTCTGTTTTCATTTCAAAATTTGTTATTATTTTTACTGTTCTCATAAATTCTTTCATCTGTTTTTCTGAAAATACCAAAAAAATCTAGAGTTTCAGTCTGATCAAGACTCTGTCCCAGAGTCCTAATCTAGTCAGAAGTCTGTTCTAGAGTCTATTTCTACTTTCTTTTTTATTCTTTTCTATTTATTTTCAAAAATTAGGTCATTTTGCAGAGTCTAGTTAATTTAGGACTCTATTTCAGAGTTCTGATTGAGTTAGGAGTCTAACTCTGACTGTATTTTCTGACTTGTTTCATCATTTTTGATAAAATCTTTCAAAAAACCCTTTATTTGGCTTTTAAAATCCAAAATCTCAGAGTCCTAAAATTTCAGGACTCTAGCCCGGAGTTCCAGTTCGCTTGAGACTTTATTTTTAAAGATTCTGAATTTCAATTATTGATTTTAACCCCTTTTCAAAGTTATTTTCAATGTTTATTTCAAATTTTCCAAAACCTGATATGGGCTCACTCAGTTGGCGCCACATCCAGAGGAGTTCTGACCCAGTTGGAACTCTATGTCATTTCAAAACTTTTAATTTCAAGCTTACTTTTGAAAATCTTTTGAAAATTCTCTCAATTTCAAGCTTTAAAAATATTTTTTGAAAAGTCAATTGGGGCCCACTCAGGGTGGCGCCACATTTGAGAAAGTCAGGGTTAGTTAGTGTCTTTGTTAGTGTTAGAAGTTTAGAAGAGTCAAAATCCATTTTGAAAACCCATTTTAAAATTTGGTTTTTAAACTAGTGTTTTTAAAGGTTTTAATTAAAACTTGAAAAACAAATGTGGGCCCACATTAGGTGGCACCCCATTTGGAGCTTTTAGGTTTTAGCTAGGAGTCTTAGGTTAGGTAAGAGCCTAATTAGGAAAGTCAAAAGGTCAAACCCAAATAGGAAAATCCCCCCCCCCCCTTAGAGTCCAAAATTTTCAAATTTTCAAATTTTCTAATTTTTAAAACCTAATTTTTTATTATAAAAGGAAGCCCATAGGGGTCAACCTCCCTAATCTCTCTCCTCTTGGATTCTTGGAGCTTATCTCTCCTCTCCAGCCCTTCCTCCATTGCTGCAACCTCAAGGTAATAATTTCTTAATTTTTTTAGTTTTATTTAATGCTTTTTCATATTTTAATATGGATTTAGCCATTGGTGCCTTCTATTGCATTGATTAAACCATGAATTCAACCCCAAGAACCTCAAGAACGGTCCAAGAAGGTGATCTAACCCTGTTTTACTGTTTTTTCAGGAATTCTAATCTGTTAGAATCGATTATTGTATTGATTTTCATGTTCTTAACCATGAAAACATGTGATTTACCCGTTAAATGGGTTAAATCCATTATTTCAAAAGTAAATATTAATTCCAGCCATGGATTCCCTGTGTTTTTTTTTTTTTTACTTATTCATGTTTATTACATGTGTTCCAGCATAGAAATTAATTTTGTTTTACTGTTTGGATATTATTTTATTTGTTCTCATTGATTAATGCATGTTTTATTAAGTTTTATTAAATTTCTATGTGTTTTAAGCTTAAATTAATAAAGAGCATGTTATTTCGTATTGAAGTACTCACTGTAAAATTTTTATTTTTTTATATATGATACACGGATATGTCAGTGAACTACTATAAAAAATTCAGATGTTTTGGGATTCGGGAACCCTGTTAAAAAAATAAAAGATTAAACCATGATTTTCAATCATTTAGAATCGTTGTTGAAATTTATAGGTAACTTGCAGTTGTATTATTTTTCTCATCTGATATTTGATTCAAGATCCGTAAAGTTCAGTGGCTTTATGATGATGTGAACTATTTACTGTGAAATTTTGATAATTTTTTGCTTCTATTTGGTATTTTTCTTCTGTCAAAGAGTCGGATTCTAAATTTAAAACTCGTTAGGGTTTACCAAAACCCTAATCAGACTTGTAATGATCATAGATCTCAAACCGTAGATCCGATTCATGATCTGTAAAAATGAAAATTCATTATTTTTATGTTTAATATTTATTTCTGATTTCAAGGATTTTTGATGAGGTCTGCTATTTATTTCTTTATTTTCAATCAGAAGTACCTGTGTTAACCAATTTTATATTCATTAAGTTTTAGTCTGAATTGTCGGAAGGGTTTCTCCCTCATCGGAGATGATTTTTCCGATCTGTAAAAGGGGAAATCTTTGTTTTTTTGTAAAATTTTAGAAATTTTCATGGTGATTTGGCTCCTGATTCGGGTCTAACATTGAAACTGGTCTGTAAACATGGGTGGAAATAGCTTATTTTAGGGTTTTAATGTAATTTTCGAATTGGAATAATGTCAAAAATATATTTTTATAATTCCAATCTGATTTTAGGGTTATAAAAAGTGTAGGTGTCGATTTTTATGAATTTTGGAATCCATTTGATGCTTGAATGGATCGAATTGCAAAACAGGGTACCTACAGGATCCTGAAACACTGCCAAAATCATGATATTTGTGATATTTCTTGATTTTCGTGTATAAGCTTACAATTTTAGGGTTTGTTAATATTTAGAATCATATTAGAATGTTTCATGTTTGATTTTATGTTTATTTCAATCATAAATCCCAAGTTTTTACCAAAATCTATTTCAGAAACCCTGATTTCAAGGCCATAGTCTTGCTATCAAGAGCATTTTGGTCATTTGACCTAAATTTTGAAATTCTAAACCTTAATTTTTATGTTTTTAATTATGTCATATCATATTTGGTTTGATTTATTCTCATTTGAATTTCAAAAGTTGTATTTTATCGAATATCTTTCTGAAAACCCTGGTTTCAAGGCCATAGTCTTGCTACCAGGGATATTTTGGTCATTTTGACCCCAATTTCGAATTTTCAAATCTTATTTTTATTATTTATTCAATTTTACTTCTTATTTCATTAAGTTTATATTAGGGAATCATGGAAAAAGGCTTATATCTAGCAAAATCCTGTAATTTCTAGATATTACTGGATAAATCTAGAAAAGCCAACATATTTTCACTAACAAGTTTTCTAGTTTTGCAGGTTTATTGAAGACTTTACTTTCCTTTAAATTTTTGTATTTCAATTCAATTAGTGGTGCAAATTGTAATTAAATTTGGAATAAGAATTTCAATTCCTGCATAGATTAGGATTTGCATTGCATATAGTTTTAAACTTTGATATATAACTGCAATGTATGCCAATATGCCAATTCATGCATATTATTTACAAATCCACTATGGTCTACACGAATGACACGTGCACAAGCTCTTAGGTAGTTGACAAACTCGGTAGAATTCGTATCTATGGCCATAGTCAGAATACGAATGAGACCCAGATTTATGATCTTCGTATTAGCCACATTCAGCCTACACTATTAGGCTAACTTCAAAATGCACTGCATTTCTCAAAAATACAAAAAGATTTTCTCAATTCTTCAAAATCAAGTTTTTCAAATCCATATTCATTCATTTCATTTGCAAATTCCAATTCCAATCCAGAGAAATTGATTTTCTCAAAATTTTCTAAGTCTTATTCAAAAATCGATTTTCTAAAAAAAAAACATTGAGTTTTCAAAGGATATTTCAACTATTTCTCAAGTTCAAAATTTGATTTTCCAAGTCCTAATATCTTTAATTTTAAAGATTGAATTCAGAAAAATCAAGTTTTTCCCAAAGTTATTTGAAACTCCTCAGAAATCGATTTTTACAAAACACTTGCATTTCTTCATAAATCGATTTTCTTTTCTTCAGAAATATTCTCTTAACAAGGCTCACGATTTTCAAAGTATTATTTTTTCCAAGAATTTTTCAAGTATTTCAAATATTCAAAGCAAACATCATGTTTTCAAACCTGCATTTTCAGAAATTTATAGCACATGCCTGATTCTTTGTGCATTTAGGAAAAAGAACACAATTTAGACAAGTTGAGCAAAGCTAAGCATACAATTGATCCTTGGTTCAATTACCTTTGGTCAAGGCACACGGAACGATTGAACCTCGTACTGACAGGTGAGTCCCATTCCTCGAAATTATCCCACATTTTAAAAACGGAGGTGAGTTATTTTTAAAAACTTTTTCAAATGTCAGTTTGACTTGCAAAAGTAAAAAATTTGCGATGATAACAACCCGCAAGAGTGGTAAAAAAAGAAACAAAAGACTTATACTTGAACACCTTTATATTGTGTGAAACTTATAATAAAAGCATGCTCTAATAATGTAAAAGCTTAATTATGAATATGCTTTTATTTTAAAATCTGTTGCATGATTTTAATTATTGTTGTTGTCTAATTGAAATGCATTATGATATTATGTTGTATTGCACATGTACTGAAGAATGCATGTATTCATGTGTGCTTGATTTTGTATATATATGCATGGTTATTGTGTTTCTATTGAGACTTGATGAGTCTGATCCCTATATTATCAATATTCAGGTAATGAGTAGGAAATTGAACTGATAGCAGGATATTACGGGTGATGCCAATAACCAAAAAATCTAGATTTGAGATTTATTCTAGAAACATTTTATGATTGTTAAGACTTGTTATTTTATTTAATTATGTTTCCAAAAATTCAGTTAATTCATTAATGGTATTATTATCTTGGGTATCAGATTCCTAAGTTAGAACCAAATCACTAGTTGGACCTGGAACCAAGTTCAATACAAAAGATGGATCCAGTCTCATGTTGTTTTAACATACCTATAACTCATCCGAGATTCTAACCAAAACCAAAAATAAATGTTTTCAGTATTTCTATTTAGTGTGGATCTAATTGGGAGGACAAAAAAGGTAGACATATAATCCTTCACCACTTTAGTGTGGATCTAATTGGGATATGGTTCAAACAAGTCATTGAACGAGATCCTTACAGCTATCGAAATCTGTGATCTAATTTTGACTATAAGTACCTTGGATAGAAGGTGGAGTTAATTAATTGGAGATTAAAACCATAATTTGCTTTGTTATTTACTTTGTTCATTGAATTTCAATTTCTGGTTAAAGCAATATTAGTTTTGTACTAGATTTATGTTTTGATATTGATTTATGTGGGGGTTCAGGAGTGATCTGCCTTCTCATTGCATCATCTTCTTTTGTGACTTGCATTTTCCTATATTTTTTTCCTTTGTTGTATGTTGCATGCAAACCGAGGTTGCTAAAGAGAAAAAACAAAAGAGAAACCATACATGAAGCAAAAGCAAAGGGTAAGCCCAACGATTTTTATGCCGCTAGAACAATGATCATAAGTACAACAGGCAAAGCCAGCACGACTAAGTCTCTGATTCTAGAGGTGGTTTCTCAGTGTAAATATAAAAAAAATGAAGCAAAAGCAAGAAACTTTTAAGGTAACCAAAAACAATATGTTTGGGTCAACTTTAACATATAAAAATACTAAACAGATTATGTGAAGAATGATCATAAGGTTAGTTTTATCCTTTTACGGATTAATATAAATCAAGAGTTCACCACATAATTGGTGTGGTTTTATACCATCTCTTAGGTACCAAAAAGTTGGTATAAATGAGTAAGTAATCATTCATTATTGAGTAAATTTGACTATACAGGTAGAATTATCATAGTTTATTTACTCTATAACATACTATGAACCATTATATTTAAAGATTAAAATATATTTTGATTTTTTTTTAAATGAACATTTTGGATTATAACACATTATAACTACAAAAAGGACTTTAACATCCAAAATGCTAGCTGGAAAACAAGATTTTTGCCATATGGATGTGCATGTATGCATGAAGATATAGGTTCGTGGGTGTGCATGTGCATCCACAAAACAAATCGAGCAACTTGTGCTTTGATTTTATCCGGCTTGAATTAGTGCACTTTTGTGGTAGTAAAGTAGACTGAGCTGGCTGACTTAAAGAGAGAGAGAGGAGAAGAAGAAAAAGAAGGAAGAAAAAGAAGGAAGAGGAGGGGGAGTGACAGACTGAAAAGAATAAGAAGGAAAGGAAGAAAGAGGAGTCTGAGAAGTGAGAAAACTTGTTTTCCCCCTTCCTCTTCTTCTTCTTCTTGATCACACAGATAGAGATAGGTGGTGGTGGTGATCCTCAGCAGAAGGGGTGGTGGTGGGTGGTGTCGATCTTTGATAGAAGGGGTGGTGGTGGCGATCCTTGATGACATTGAGGGAAGGGGTGGAGGTGGCAGTAATCCTTGGAGGAAGAGTTGGTCTGACCAGTGGTTGTCGATTGATTGAGGCTTTCTAGGGAGGGATTTCGGCAAAGAAATCTTTCTCAGAATCAGAAAGAGCTCAGAGAGATGAGAGAGATGGAGGAGAGAGAGGGGGGGAACCTCAAAAATAGGGAGACAGGGAGTCGAAGAGTCAGGGAAAGATGGGAGAGACTAGAGAGAGTCTAAAAGAGAGGAAAGGCCCAAAAGGGGATCGAGGCAAGGCTGGGGGCCAGAGCAAGATAGGGTTCGAGGCAGGGCAGGGGGAATCGAGGGGAGGTTGGAGGGGGGGGGGTTGATTTTTTTAATTAATATATATTTATAAAATATAATATGAATCAAGCCACATCACACCTACCAAGCCTTATTGAGCTCGGTAGGCTTATCAAGCTTGACTAGTTTGCTTAACTGAACCTTAGAGCTCACTTTAAGGTCGACTCATTTATGGGACGAGCTAAGCCTAAGCCGAGCTTTATCAAGGTGAGCTCAAGCTAGCTCAGCTTTTTATGCATCCCTAATGGTGGGGTGTTTTGTAATATGAGTAAGTTTCATTGGGGTCATATTAATTTGAGCTTTGAACTTTTGACCTTGGACCTTGAATTTGGGTCTAGTTTGGCCCGACTCGGCTCAGTTTTGACCATTATTTATAGAATTTGTGATGATTTTAATCATCAAGTCTAAGATTGACCCATTTATGACTTTGATTGAGACTTATTACACATAGGATTTGTTTTGACCTTTGACTAAAACATGTTCATTGCCTTTACATGGGAACATAAATGGTCAAATGGTCTATTAGCCACCTTTTCTATTGACCGTTGACCACGACCCTGATTCTGAAAATTTTTGACCTTGATAAGGCCCTATATGTCTTGTTGTCTAGGACCTTCTACCTTGATTTTTCTTGATCGTTTGGGCCATCAAGGTTAGCCTTTTGGCCAGCCTAGGCCCATTATTGTTGGTTGTTTGGGCCATTTCAATGACCTTTATGGACCTTTATTAGAGGTTGTTAGGTTGGGGCCTATATAAACCCAACCCTCTCCCACTCTCATTATCACTCACCTATCCTCTCTTCTCCTCCTATGAGCTTGACCTCTCTTTCTCTCTCTCATGTGTGCACATACATACATACGAGCTTTCTCTCTCCCTTTCCCTGGTCTCTTGAGGTCTCTAGCTCACTATAGCTCTCTCTCTTTTCCATTGAGCTTAGACCTAGACTTAGTCAAGGCTTTGCCTAATTGTAGCCTAGGGTCCCTTCTCAAGTTAAACCTAAGGTCTCTACCCATGTTGAACCTAAGATCTAAAATATAGTCGAGCCTAGGTCAAACCTTACCTAGTCAAGAGGCTTTTCAAGGTTGCCTTTGTCGAGTTACTCGGTCTGATCCAATGCAGGGCAAAAGCTAGGTTATATTTTGAGAATGAAGTTACATGAATACTCATTGCACCAAGGACTTGATCCTGAGTTGAGCAAGTATCACTTGAAAGATAGTGTGTGCCTCTAAGCACACCTGGTTTAAGCTCAGTTGCCTTACCCATTGGGTGAAATATTTTTCAACAAACTCAACTCGACATCTATAGAACTATTAAGAATAGTAGTTTATACACACATAATTTTGGGTTATTTGGTTTTATTCTCACCATTAAATGCAATATTCTGTTCAATTTATTGAAACCATTCAAGCTTTGTCCAACTTGCCATTAGCCTAGGCCCAAACATGAGTTTAGGTATCAGTTTTATATTCACATTGCGTATGATAGGTATAAGTGTGGCTTTCACATATCTCATAGCTCCCAAGTGAGATGTGAGGTGGAGATTGAATACAATTGATGATTAATTATATAGAATATAGTTATAGCTGCTCTTACCTAAACCAGCCAGACCTTGAATAACCTAAGCATTGCTTTGTTTGGTCTTTTACCAGCCTTATTTGCATACAACTAGACTACACACACACACACACACACACACACACACACACACACACACACACACACACACATATATATATATATATATCAAAAAATGATTGTACTATCCATGAAATTTGGCATATTCACATAAATACCTACAATTTTGCCAAAATTCTTCATCTATCCAAAAATGCCAATTCTTAACTTTTTGGGGGATCATTTTGCCCTTCATAGTTATTTTATGCGGACTCGTGACATTCGAACCAAGATGATATAAATCTCATACTCAAAGTAGATTCACACATTTACGAGGAATACCAATAGATTTTTGGAGGTCAGCGTATCTTTAGTGTGTATTTTCCTTGTGAGATTCTCAGCTTGTTTCAACACACTTGAGGAGATCCACATTTATTAGTCTCAGATGTTGGCATCCAATAGAAGGTTAGCAGATTCATTGAATCGTTCTGAATTCACTCACTCATTAACAAGAGGTTAAGAGTTATTAAATGTGTAGTTGAAGAGTTTTGCATATATCCGTCTTAGATGTGATGATATTCAATAGGAGGTTAGTGAATTCATTGTATCATTCTATATTCACTCACTCGTTCATAGGAGTCAACAATTATTAATCATGTAGCTGAGAAGATGAGTATCTATTAGTCTCGAAGATCTCTATGTATTTGTATCAAATGTGACATTATATATACACAAACCCTTAAGTAAAGACATTCCTCATTCAAACTTTCATAGTTGCTTCGGATTTTGCTATGTTGTGGGTTTGTTGTCCTAATCCCTGGTCTCATTACCAACATTAATTTTCTCAATCCATATTGTTCCTCTTACTAGCGAGACCATTAATGCTCTTGCGTAGTATTTATCCATCTTTCAACACTTTAGCAACACATCATCGGTGAGTTTTTGGTTAGTAAGTACATCATTCACATATTTTTTGAATGGATTTTGTTTGAATTGAATGCTAATCATTGTTTTCCACATCACTTCTTTTTCAATGATGCCATTTGACTCAGGGGCTATAACCTTATTTGGTTCAAAATTTGTGAGGAAAAGGCTCAAATGTTTGCCGAAAAGATGTTGGCAAGAAAGAAGAGTTCAACCAAAATCTCAGTTGATTCATCTAATGCACTTAGAAACCAGCTATTATTTTGTTGTATTCACATTTATTGTTCTTTATGAGTGAACATTCAAATGAATGAGCACAAAAAACACATTTTTCATTTGCATGTTGTGCCTCCTACTTTGTCAAAAATCGCTAAATGTTTGGTTGATTCATATGTGTTAATGTTTATATGGAATTGACAGAGTGAATTGAAAGGCCGACTATGCTATAGCCACAAGCATGAGTGTTTGATCTACTACACAAAAAATATAGTGTCTTTAAACAAATGCCAAGAGTTATAAAATCAAGTACAAATAATTTGACTCCCACAAGGAAAAGTTCCAAGAAGGGGAGGGGTAGTACCTTAGTTAAAAATTTCAAAGCATATTTAAACATTGAGGTCTCTACGAACATGAACCTTGAGGCTCGTCTCCAGATGATAGCAAGTGGAGACACACATCATGTGCTTTTGAGTTGTTAAGAAATATGGTGCGGCCATATGAGATGAGGGAAGTAGTCGATCAAGAATAAGTGTATGATGAAACTCTTGACGAAGATATGGTTGGGGTCACTGAAGAAGTTTGTGGTGCGCTTGAGCTTAAGAAAACATTGGTCGGTTTCTCTGTTCAACAAGAAGAAACTTCAATGCACACAAGTGCACTGAAGGTTAGAAGAATGAAAAATATCTTTTAGTTGAAGGAAGTATGTCCGTGGAGGGGAACTAGAAACACTTATACATCGGTTCTATTGAATTGGTGTCTACAATTGTTACCAAAATCTGACTGAGAATCAAAAGACTCGATTGGATGTCATGCACTTCAGACAATTTTTAAAAGTTAAGACATGGAGTATCGCCCATCCTCTTGTAGATGTCATTACACATCTCTAAAATCTGACTTAAAACACCTTCTAATTTTCTGTATTTGAGATCACCCTAATTTTGGAGGATGTTGTATGCATAACATGATTAAAGTGTCACGAGAAGCATGGAAATACATCAAAGTTTGGCAATTTTCAACACTTGTGTCAAATATTGTTGAAATAACCAACGATGCACTTGAGGATGATAGGGTCAAACTGTCATGGTTGAGGGAGAGATATGGCAGTCAAAGAGGTGTGAAAAAGGTAGTCGTAATTAACAAACCAATAATTAAATGTGGTATAAGCGAAGAAATGGATTGAGGGCAATCCTACTCTATTTTTGGGAAAATTGCATGTTTATCAACAATAGTGGCAAGACGATTAATATGTTGTACATCAAATTTTTTGTTAATCTAGAAAAGACCAGTGACTATGCTTGGGGGTAGCTGGGCTTGTACACTTTTATGCAAGCCTCTTCCAATTAAAGACCAAAGTTTTTTTTAAAAAAATAATTGGATTGTTGGTGGTGTTGAGGGAATAATAGGTAACTATGGCTGAGTTTCTATCTTGTTTATGTGGTTCTTAAACTTTTATTAATCTTCTATGAATATGTGGTAACCTATATTGACAATTCATTGAATTAACATGTTTGGATATGAAAGCACCTTCTTATCATGAGACCATGAATGTATAAGTTTTCACGCATGACAATGTGGGTAATGTCAACTGAGGAGGAGGTGGCGGAGGAAGGTACATCTCACATGAAAAGTAAGCGACAAATATTTTATTGACATGGCATAACACAAGCAATGTACGCATGACATTGTTTTGATTTCTTACACGACTGTACCGAGGGTTAAGTCTATATATAGTGCAAGAAATTATTGATTGTATGTTTAATATCCTAAGTACTAAAATTGAATTTTGTAGAATGTGGTTGGTACTACAATAGAACTCATGAAAGACATATAGATACACAACATGAATGAGGTTGAATGACAAATTGTGAGCCATGTGATATGATAGTTGGAGAATGGTGAGCTGGCACCCAAACCCCCTACTTGTGTGAGCCATACATGTAACTACAATGTAAAAGACCAATTGAAGGATTTTTTCATTGCTTATAAAGAGTTAAAGAACTAGAGCCATGTTGGAGATGAGATCGAATACAACGAACAAATCAAGCAACCATGGAGAAGCTATCAAGCAACCGTTTACTTTCAAATTTAAAGAGTGTTCTTCAATTCATTTGAGATGTTAACAAAACTCAAATTAGAGAAGAAGAATACCATGGAGAGTGAAATGATAATTCATCATATTCACTTTCTAAAGCTATTGAAAATGCAGTTTTGTTCATATGAAATTTAGATTGAACATATTATATTATAGGAACAAACCAACATAGGACCGACTTGGGAGTTGATTTGACTTGCAAGTGCAGTTGCTAGTTGCTATTCCAATTCTGATACAAATCTCCATTTATTTAGCTATTTTGGATCCTAACCATTTACACCCCTAGTGACAGCAAATGGTTGTGATAAAGCACAAGAGCAGTGATGGTGTGATCCAGTACGAAACTAAAGAATAAAGTAAAAAAAAGCTGCATCATGGTGCTCCAACTGTATATAAAGATTTACAGTCACAAAGCACGCAAGTTCAACTACATTTCTAGAAAATACAACACTAAGATGGATTTTTTTAAATTTTAATCAATAAAAATGTATTTTTAATATGTTAATGTTAAAAATATATATGTACATGTCAATATGTTCACATATTTCTGGTTGTGTCACTAGGGACACTGCCAAAATGGTGTCCCTGTGATAGAAAAAGAATGGACATTTTAGAATTTAGATAAAAACAAAAGATATTGAAAAAAAACCTGTGATTTATGTGTGGCAGGCACAGTATCTCTCAATTAATATTTTTTCACCATGTCTCATAAGGCAGATCAGGTGCAATGTGATTGCACACTTTTGGTATGCTGCTGCACTTGATCATCCATCATCTGGTGTTGGGGCTTATGGTTGACAGTCTGTATCACCTTTTGGGACCGTGAAGTAGAGACTGTGCAGTGGGGTCCATGCACAAGATGTGTGGTAGAGATTGAATATAACTAAATAATTTGTTATATACCATATGACATGATGTTTCCCTATGTATCGTTGGGACTTTTTAGACTCGAACAAATTATTCATGAAATCTTTATTTGTGTATACAAATAATGGGCAAAACAAAGGTTTGGTCTTCTTTTGTTCTTAAATTCTAGCCCGCAACGGCATCAGTGTTAGGCTACTGTGAGCCCACTTTCTGTGAATCATAGTCTGGCTCAGTCAAATCTAGGGATGCAAATGGGTCGGATACAGGATGGAGGTTTTGTAATTTTTGGCTCTGAATTCCCATGTATTTAGTTGTTCGGGATCGGTACCACTTGCATTCCTATCAAATCCACCAAGTCGTTTCAAGTATGGTATTGTATATATCTTGCAAGTGATTGCATCTTTTAGCTTGACCTGAACCACCGTTTGTGAAGTTTATACATGCATGGTAATACCATTGGCTGGGTTTGGGTTATGATTTTTTGGAAATATCTGAGTTGTTTGGGCTTGAGCCGGGTATTTCATATGTATTTTTTATGAGAATAACCTTCCTAACTTTTATGGATCTTTTTTTTTTAATTGTTTTCATGGATCTGGGTTTGAGATTTTATTTTCTTAACTTGACAAAAAATCCGGTTATTTGGACGGGTTTAGGTACACCAAGATGGGTTGGATAACCAACCCATTAACAACCCTACCAAGAGAGAGAGAGAGAGAGAGAGAGGCCAAACCCATACGCACAGATCCCTCTCCATGTCTATTTGTAAGGATGGATGTGGACCGGTGTGGGAGCGGAGGACAAGGTCTCCACCCTCCCCACTTCCATCCCTGCACGGGTTTGGATTTTAACCTTCATTCCCATTTCATGTCCTCCATCCCCGGTCCAAATGGGGCGAGGCGGGGCCCCATTTCCTCTTAGTCTATTGCCATCTCTAAAGAAGGATTAGGGACGGGGCAGGGCGGGGATCGGGATGGATAACGGGCGGAGCGGGGCATGGGAAAGCATAAGTCCATCCCCGCACGGGTTTTGATTTTAACCCATCCCTGTTTCATGTCCTCCATCCCCGGTCCAAATGGGGAGAGGTGGGGCAGCGCACCATTTCCCCTCGATCCACTGTCATCCCTATCTATTTGTGTGTGTGTGGGAGGGAGAAAGAGAGCAGTTAGTCATCTTGCATATGATGTTATACAACCACCGCACATCTCAACTTGATGGAGGTGTGTGTGAGCCTCACTCTCACATCACTCACAGTACCTACTTGAGATGTGTGGTGGGGATTGAATATAACCCATGATTCATAATTGGTTTATACAATATGATCATAATTGCTCTGTGTGTGCATGCGCACATGTGTACGTTTATATAAGTTTCAAAAACAGGTCAATTGACTCACTTTTACTGAGGACATGTTCCACAAAAAACTAGGTTCTTTTACATGATGAAGGATCTAGTTAGTTTTGAATTCTTTATGCCATGAATATATTTGGCACTCGCAGTGAATGACTCTTTTAAAATAGGCTTTGTTCAGGGGTGTCAATGGGTCGGGTTTGACCCAAACCCAACCTATACCAAACCCTATATGGTCAGGATTTGGTGATAAATAAGAAAGTTTTAATAGAATCTGGCTCAGACCTGAAGGGTTCAATTAATATATAGAGCCGGGTATGGCTTGTGAACTTTCAGACTAGACCCAGGCTCAACCCGAGTTCCAACTAAGATCCATAATTTTTTGACGTAAAAAGGATAAAAAATATAAATTTATTGGTATGGCCTGGGTTTGGTTCATCTAATCTTTATAGGATTCGGGTATGACTTTTTCTTATGGTGGGTCTGATTAGACCGGTATTCGGACCTGATACCAGCATCTCAAATTAGGTATGGGTCTGGTTCTTCTTAGGTCTGAACCAAACCCGACCCACCTTTGTCCCATCAAAGATATTGTCATGATATTTCATTAAGCAAGCATTGAACATGAGGTCTGGGGCACGCTATCAAAATGTTGTGTCTCCTTGACATAGTTACCAATGCAGCGGAAATGTTAATCATGAACTAGGTTCCCTTGGGGAAAGGTGATCATGGTGTATCAAAAGAATGAGAACTAATGTGTAAACAATTTTCATGGATTTTTTGTTTTTTTATCTTGAATCTAAAAGTATGAATGTGATTTGTGCTTGGGTTTATAAGAACCCACTCTTGAATCATCCAATTTTGATACATAAAGGCTTTAAAATCAATGTTTCATAATCATCATAAATATTTAAGTATTAAAAAATCACATTTTTGTTGAACTATGGATCGGGTCCAACCTGATGTAACCTGATTTCACATGGATCTATCCAGAAAAACATAGAGTTTTCATTATGGTGGGATCAGTTACCATTTTAAATTGAAAACATAGAGTTTTCATTATGGTGGGATCAGTTACCATTTTAAATTGCATGGTAGTTATTGTAACCTCCTACATTTCTCACCATTTAGAGACCACATGCGTTTGACGAGAGCATGTGATATTGGTTTCTCTCTCTATGGGGTTCAAGGGTCTTGCTCTCCTCTCGACTTCAAGGCCTGAGCTCATCAAGAGCATCGATTGGCTAAGGAGAACACTGACAACCCACATCCATTGAAACTTCCTTCAGATCGATAATGGCTGCTTCTAGCAAGTGACACTCTTATTTTATGTTTTTCACCAATATTAGGTTATGGGCCCATGCTTTCACTACGCATATCTTTGGTGTGGGTGCATTGGCAGACTCTGTCGATGAGCAACGTCATGGTTTTTGAGAATCCTCCCTCCTCCCAATTTTATCGTCCCTCTCTCTCCTTCCTTTATGTAGTATCACTGACACGACAACCGACCGATGCCTGTGACTCACAGTATCTGGTGGCTAGAGGCTGACTGTCGCTACTGGCCGTCGGGGTCAGTGGGTTTGCAATAGGAGTTGAGAGGGAGGGGTGGGGGTCTTCCTATTTTTTCTTTCTTTTGGTTGGGTTTTCTCACCATAGTTGTCGGCATGTCGAAGCCAATGGTGGCTAGCCGTCTGAGGCTACATTTCTCACCATTTTGAATTGCATGGTAGTTATGGTAACCTACCACATTTTCCACTATTTAGAGACCACAGACTTTTGATGAGAGCGTGTAACATTGATTTTTCTCTCTCTAGGTATTCAAGAGTCTTTCTCTCCTCGCGACTTCAAGGTCTGGGCTCATCGTGTGCGTTGATTGGCAGAGGAGAACACCAACAACACACATCCATGAAGCTTCCTTTGGATCGATAATGGCTGCTTCTAGTAAGTGGTACTCTCCCGATAATGGCTGCTTTAGGTAAGTGACACTCTCCCTTTATGTTTTTCGCCAACAATTTTCCAGGGAAAATACACGATACAATGGTTGGTTCTTCGCAAGTTCAACATGTTGGACATTATGGGTTAAGAGTCCAACCCACAGTGTGACCCGATTTGACAGCCATTAGTGGGTCACATTAGTAGCCAAATAATGGGGTTAGTGGGTGGGAGTTACGTGAATGTGGAAAGACCATATTCACGTAACTGCCTTATTCTCCCATTATATAAAGGGGTTAGGAGGCTACAAAGATGATGAGTTATTTGTAGCAACTATCCTGCCAAAAACAATTCCATATTCTGATATCGTGGAAGGGTCCTGCTCACCGTCGACCTAAGGCCTGAGCTCATTATGGGCGTCGACCGGCTGAGGAGAACACTAAATTCCCTACACGCAGTTGTGATCTATGGCGAATTCAGGTACGCTTTCTGCATTTTGTTTCACAGGATTTGCCAACATTGGGTTATGGGCCCACGTCACGCATTCAGCTGCGTGTGGTTGTGTAGGGCTTTCCGGCGTTTTGCGGCTACTGTCGCCCTGGGGCGACTTAACTCGCCGATTGACAGTGATAGTCACCATGAGGGTGACTGTCAATGAATTCCCGACAAACTGTCATCATGAGACAG
Organism: Nuphar pumila; assembly: GCF_984573655.1. Classification (NCBI taxonomy): domain Eukaryota; kingdom Viridiplantae; phylum Streptophyta; class Magnoliopsida; order Nymphaeales; family Nymphaeaceae; genus Nuphar; species Nuphar pumila. Next base: position 109,181,159 of record NC_143252.1, on the reverse strand, counting down.
TGTTTCCGGCATACTGATGCCGTGGGGCGACAACCATTCCCGGCAGCAGTCAACTTAGGCGGCCCTCATTAAAAAAAAACATATCGAGTTTTACCTGTGGCGGTCGGGCTGAATTGGGTCTATCGTCATCGACGACATAAGGTATCTGGGTTTTACACCTGGAGTGTCGCCGGAGATGCGTCGGGAGGGGGGGGGGGGGAGGTTTGCTGGATTGCCGGCGTTTGTCAGGCAACGCATCAAATCCGGGGATTAAAAACCACCCTTCTCTGTTTTTTGTTTGGCCATGGGGCTACAGAGCCGACTGCCATCGTCGGGAAATCAGGATGATCGTCATGGGGCGATATGCCAGAAAGGGCGGTCATTGGGTCATCGTGCCGACGAAGTCTCTTGACCGCCTATGCCGTCACCTGAGATCTCTTGCATCGTCGGGTTACAGGGTGGTCGGCCTATGCCGAGGTCACCAGAGCTGTTGTTAGGGTTAAGAACGTCGAATGGCCAGCGTCTGGGGTTTGAAAACCCCCTTTTTCTCTGCCCTGCTCCTTCATCCATCAAGCTGCCAGTGGAGTCACCGTCGCCAGGGCTTTTGCGGACGATTCCAGCCGGTAGCCGGTGCCGGCAATCACACATCGTCGTGGGGCAACATGGGTCACCGATGGGCGGGCGACGTGGGCCGCTGGAGGATATTAGGGCATCCAAAAATGGCTATTGTCGCCATCTGGATTAGTCGGTGCCGAGGTAGTCGTCGGAACATCATCACTGTGGGGCGACGTCAGTCGTCGGTGGGGTGATGCAGGTCGCCGACAGGCGGCGTCAGTTGCCGTTTGGCGACGTGGGTCGTCGTGGAGCCGAAAAGGGTGGAAACCCTTTCGGTTTCCCTGAAAATGCAAACAGAAACCCTCAGATTTCTGTTTCGTTTTAACAAGGGTACCGGATCAGATCCGGTGAGATGCCCTGGTGATAGGCCCGATCCAAACCCATTTTGGGTGGATCAGGTCTATCATTTATTCTTGGATCAGACCCGGGCCCATAAATTTTTGGGTCTAGGTCTGATCTGGAAAGATTCGGGTCCGTCTCGGATCGGGTTGGGCCTAGGTCCATTTAGGATCGGGTCCGACCCGAGTCCATTATAAGTTGGGTCTGATCCAGGACCGGGTCTAATTCGGGTCCGTTTCGGACCGGGTCTAACTCGGGTCCTGTTCAGACTAGGTCTGACCCGTATCAAATATGGGTCGGGTCAGACCCGGATCCCATTTGAACTAGTTCGGATCCATGTTAAGCAGGATCCATACACTATTTGAACTGAACCAGATCAGGAACCTGATCTGGCCCTTTTAGGGACCAGTTCAGAGCCGTTTTTTGATTGGTTCCGTCCAATTTTTCATCGGTTCTGAGATACTAAGATCCCGTTCTCATGGATCTATGAAGATACAAAGATTTTGGCATATGGTTATATGGTTTTATGAACTTTTGTTTATATTTAGTATCGGTTCATAAGGTTCAGAACCGGTTCAGACCTTTTGATGACCAGTTCAGGGCGGTTTTAGACCGATTCATGGTATTTTCTGACCGGTTCCTACTTGAAGACCCTGTGTTTTACCCATATGAGCATGATTTTGTTATTTTTCATGCTTTATAATGTGCATAATGCATGACTTATGCATGTTAATTCATGTATTTTGTGTTAATTAAGTTGTGCATGATGGTTTTGAGCATGAATTATAACTAAATTCTTGACAATTAGTTTATATATATTAGTTAAAGCATGAACTTATATTATGTCATGAATATACATGCATTAAAATGTGTGCATGAGCATGCTCCATAATACAAATAGAATTTTTGGTAAAAGATCTTGATTGACCAATTCATGTAATTACCAAAGTGATCTGAGTCATTTTAATTAAGGATTCTTTGGACCGTATTAAGATTCGTTATTATGATTGTGTGTGAATTTATGGAACATCGATTCTACCCAAACGTAGGTCGTTGTGTTCCAAATTTATACATGGTGTAATAGTAGATGTGTATTCCATCCCATGAAGCATGTTTGTACCCAAAGGTACAGTGCTGAATTGCCTCTAGTTACATGATCTGCTAGTTTCACCAACTGAAGTCGATTCCTTGAGAATTAAAGAGACGGAGCAACTATGAGTATTGTCGTTTTCACCAAAGTGAAACGATAATGGCTCAACTAAGCTTGTCTAAGAAAATGTGAAAATAAAGGGTCTCAATTTTACCTTTTCATCACAAGTCTCGTCTGAGCAATAATAGTAATGTCTTTCCATTTTTTGTTCCTTGTTTTATCAAGTTCTTTCCTTATCGACGGTTCTAGTAATATCCCCATTTTAGACAGATTAAATTTTTTTGATTGAAAAGAAATCATATTATTCACTTTGGGCTATATGGATTTAGATCTGGCCCTTAGAATTGATAAACCTCCCGCTCTTATAGAGCAGAGTACAGTCGATCAAAAGGCTGCCTCTGAGAAGTGAGAGCTCTCAAACAGACTTAGCCTGTTGCTTTTGCCTCGGATGGCTAAGAATATTCGAGGTGTCATTCCTCACTGTGGGACAATGAAGAAATTTTTAGGAGCCATTGAGGTTCAGTTCATCACTTCTAATAAGGCAAGGGTCAATACACTCATGTCTAAATTAGTGTCTATGAAATATGTTGGTGACAGTCACATCCGATAGCATATTTTGAAAATGAGGAATATTGCGACTCAACTGAATGACATGAAGTTCGCCATCTCTGACTCCTTCTTAGTTCATCTGATCTTAACCTCGTTATCTACTGAGTATAGACCTTTTAAAATCTCCTACAACACACATAATGATAAGTGGTCTTTTAATGATTTTGTGGCCAAGTGTGTTGAAGAAGAGGAGAGATTGAAGGGTGAGAGGGTGCCAAGTATACATATGGCCTCTCATAAGGATAAACAGAGGTTGAGGCCAAAGAAAATCTCATTCAAAAAGAAGAATCAGAAGAGAGCCACTGGAGAGATTTCAAACTCTTACGTGAAAGCTAAATCCTAGTTAGGAGGCCCTTCTATAAAGTGTTTCTTCTGCAAAAAGAAAGGGCATAAGAAGGTGGACTGTTTGAAGTACAAGAAGTGACTCAAAAATAAAGGTAATAAGTCATTCGTTTCTTATGAGTGCAATCTAATTCATGTTCCATTGCATAGTTGGTGGATTGATCTTGGTGCCACGATGCACATTGTCAACTCTTTGCAGTTTTTTCTAAACAAAAAGGAACCAACAGAGCATGAAAGAAGCATCTTCTCAGAAAATAAGATGTGTTCGCATGTTAAGAGCGTTGGGACCTGCAGATTGTGTTGGAGTCAGGATTTATATTGGATTTGGTCGATATATTTTATGTTCCATCTTATAGTCGGAACCTAATTTCAATTTCAAAACTTGATAAGTTTGGTTTTGTTTTAAATTTGAAAAATTTGAACTTATTATTATGAAAAATTCAATGAATATAGGTTCTGTATATATGTGTGATGGTTTTTATCAATTAAGAACCAAATTTCAAATTCGGGAATCTCACTCCATTGAGAACACAATGATTGGCAATAAACGTGGCCTAAAGGATGATCAATCCTATTTGCTTTGGCATCGAAGGTTAGGACATATCTTGAAAGAGAGAGTCCAACGACTTGTGAAAGAGAGAATCCTCAGATCCCTTGATTTTACGAATATAGAGTCATGTGTTTACTGCATAAAGGCTAAGTAGTCTAACACATACAAGAAAGATGTCAAACGCAACAATGAAAAGTTAGAAATAGTGCATACAGATATGTGCGGCCCTTTTTCACCGTGTTATACGGGTGAAAAATATTTTTTCACTTTTATAGACGATTACTCACAGTATATGTATCTCTACTTATTATCTGAAAAATCAGAGGTCTTTCAGGTTTTTAAGGACTTTAAGAAAGAAGTAGAGAAACAAACCGGTGAAGTTATTAAGGTTGTCAGGTCTGATAGAGGTGGCGAATATTATGGTCGTTTCACAGAGATAGGACAAAAGGAAGGTCCATTAGCGCAGTTTCTAAAAGAGGAAGGCATTGTACCTCAGTATACCTTGTCTGGTAGTGCTTACTTTCTGGTGTAGCTGAAAGAAGAAACCGTACGCTTAAAAAAATGGTTCGAGCAATGTTGAATCACTCAAACCTTCCTTTGATCTTGTGAGGTGAAGCTCTTAGGACATCAGTGCATATTCTAAATATGGTTCCTACAAAGGCTGTTCAAAAGACTCCTTACGAGTTATGGACAAGTAGAAAACCTTCTTTGTCATATATACGCATATGGGGATGTCCAGCAGAAGCTAAATTGTATAACTCACATATAAAAGCTTTTGATCCTAGGACAACTAGTGGTTTCTTCATTGGTTATCCAGAAAGATCGAAAGGCTTTAGGTTTTATTGTCAATCTCATACACCACAGATAGTAAAAACAGATAAAGCAAGTTTTCTTGAAAATGGTTCTATTGGGATAGATGCGTCTCAAAATATTGATTTTGAGAAAATGCAGGATTCAGGTTTCACACCTGCTAAGAATAAAGACCCGATTTTCTCTATTATTGTTCCTTCGAGTAATGTAAGAGAAAGTCCAGTCAATGAATATCAATCCCAACTAGATCCGGTTGTTGATGAGGATATACAACAACAATAGGATACAAAGGCTCATTTTGAACCACCTGTAGCACCTGTATGGAGGTCCATCAGAATTAAGAAATTTGCTATCTATCCGGACTATGTGATGTATTTACAAGAGTCAAATGATTTCATAGACATTGATGAAGATCCCTTCACATTTGCAGAATCCATTGAAAGTGAAGATCAACACATTGGATTAATGTCATGAAAGAAGAGCTTGACTCTATGGCAAAGAACCAAGTGTGAGATCTTGTACTTTGACCTGATGGAGTTAGACATGTTGGTTGTAAATGGGTTTATAAAACCAAAGCAGACTCTAAAGGTCATGTGGAGAGGTATAAGGCTAGGCTTGTTGCAAAAACTTTCACACAGATAGAGGGGGTTGATTATAATGAGACTTTTTTCTCCTGTCTCAACTAAGGAATCATTGAGGATAATCATGGCCCTCGTAGCTCATTTTGATTTATAGCTGCATCAGATGGATGTAAAAACTGCCTTCCTGAATGAGGATCTGAATGAGGAGGTATACATGCAACAACCTCCTAGTTTCGGTATAGATGACTAGAATAACTTAGTTTGCAAATTGAATAAGTCAATTTATGGACTTAAACAGGCCTCTCACAAGTGGTATAAGAAGTTCAATCAGGTAATAATGAACTTTGAATTCACTAAAAACATTGTTGATCAGTGTATTTACATTAAGACTACTGGGAGTAAGTTCATAATTTTGGTTTTATATGTTGATGATATTCTTCTTGCAACTAATGATTTGAGTCTATTACATGAAACAAAAGATTTTTTTTTCTCTCATTTCGATATGAAAGACATGGGTGGGGCCACTTCTGTCCTTGAAATCGAGATCCATCGTAACAGAACTAAGGGTGTCCTTGGCCTCTCTCAAAAATTCTATATCCTTAAGGTTCTTAAAAGATATGGAATGGAGAATTGTTCTCCTTGTTCAGCACCTATAGTGAAAATGGATAAATTGAGCTTAAAGGACTGTCCTCAGAATGATATTGCAAAGGCTTAGATGAATGTTGTCCCATATGCTTCGACAATTGAGAGTTTACAGTACGCGCAAACCTGCACTCGACCTGATATAACATTTGATGTGGGAATGCTTGATAGATATCAGTCAAATCCAGACATTGCGCACTGAAAAGCAGCGAAGAAGGTTATGTGCTATTTACAAGGAACGAAAGACTATATGTTGATCTACAGGAAAGCTGACCACCTAGAGGTCGTTGGATACTCTGATGCGGAGTTAGGAGGGTGTATTAACAGTAGAAAATTCACTACGGGATACATTTTTCTTCTAGCGGGTGGTACTGTCTCATAGAGAAATGGAAAGCAGTCTACCACTGTTGCTCATACCATAGAGGCAAAATTTATTGCTCTATACGAGACTTTGTCATAGGCTATTTGGATAAGAAACTTCATTATGGGTCTTAGTATAGTAGACTCTATTGAGAGATCAGTAAAGATCTTTTGTGATAATGAAGCAGTCGTGTCCTTTTTAAATAACAACAAGAGCTCAACATCGTGTCGATACATGGAGTTAAAATATTTTGTTGTTAAAGAAAGAACTAAGAATCATCTGGTATATATTGATACAATTGGGACGAAGAAAATGACTACAGATCCCCTTACTAAAGAGCTAGCACTGGGATTGTATTCCCAATATGTAAAGGTGATGGATTTTTTTATTCCTTCTGATGTATGACAATACATTATGTGATCACATTTATGTTTATATTTTTTATTCTCTAAGGTTTTGTGTTATTGTTGATTTTGCATAAATAATCTCTCGTATGGGTTAGAAAGAATATCAGAATAACAATATTAAAGCACCAATAGAATAGGTGAGAGACCAACCTATTCATAAAGGTAATTTTTTACATGCCTAAGCACTGAAGGTGAATTGTAGTGTAGTACATGATAATATGACATTTCATAAAGGAGTATTTATATCCATGACTCATATGATTCATCCTTGTGATAAAGGGTAGCATGTGAACCCACATGAATAATTAAATCGAGATAACGGTATATACCTCGATTTAGTACACTTTTGGTGTCAATGAGTCAAGTGAGAGATTGTTGGACATTATGGGTTAAGGGTCCAACCCACAGTGTGACCCGGTTTGACAGTCATTAGTGAATCACATTAGTGGCCAAATAATGGGGTTAGTGGGTGAGAGTTACGTGAATGTGGAGAGACCACATTCACGTAACTCCCTTATTTTCCCATTATATAAAGGGGTTAGGAGGCTACGAAGATGATGAGTTATTCGTAGCAACTATCCTGCCAAAAACAATTCCACATTCTAATATTGTGGAAGGGTCCTGCTCACCGTCGACCTAAGGCCTGGGTTCATTGTGGGCTTTGACCGGCTGAGGAGAATGCCGAATTCCCTACACGCAGTTGCGTTCTATGGTGAATTCAGGTATGCTTCCTGCGTTTTATTTCATAGGATTTGCCAACACAACATGCCAAGCACATCCACATGATTGGATTTGCAAAAAAAACTATTAAAAATATTCATATTTAGAGTTTTCATGTTTCAGTTCTCATATTCTAGCGACTCATGAGAGGATAAAGCAAATTTTCCACATATGAATGTGCTCACTTTACAGAGCAAAAGCAACCGCGTTAAAATCAGAGTAGTGAAGACTAAAGCAAGACCGTTCCTGGCTGTCCACTAAAGAAATGGCTGTCAATTTCACTACCAAACCATCTCGGAATCCAAACAAACGCCCACTTGTTTATCACAAGATAGAAAAAATTCTCTCATCTCGCAGACGTTAGTTCTGCCTGGTGGGCCGGCCGTGTTTGGCGTTCACTATGGTAAAGCAAGCAAAAATTCAAGAGAGAGATTATTGTTGGGATGGAAATGGAAAGGGACACCATACTTATCTATTTCTGCACTCTCAGTGTTCCCACAACGACAGAATTTTCACTAAAAAAGAAAAAAGAATCAGGAAAGAATGACAATGATAGGGCAGGAGATTCTTTTGGGTGCAAGTGACCAGAAGAACATGCATGAATACTGTTTTCTCTTGAGAGAAACATTAGGATAACAAGAAAAGGTGTTTCCCATTTAACATACTAATCGGATTCCTTCAAGCGATTTATCAGTACCCTAATGAATGTATTGCCAGATTTGCCAAAGTAAAACTTAGCCAACAGCTTGGTAAAAACGTTGGTTATCCAAATGTTCAAGAGTTTATTGCAAACTACTTGGAAAGAAATTGAGATCAGGTCTAATGGGATTGCACACTTTAAGTGTGCTGCTGACCCATATGATGTTAGGCCCCAGCGCTGACAGAATGTATCTCAAAGATGGTGGGTGATAAGGTGCAGCAGTACACTAAAAGTGTTCTATCATATTTCCCCTGATCTTCTCCTTGCAGGTATACACATGCATGTATGCAGGCACGCACACACGTGCACATACACACCCAAAGTCTTATGGAGGCCCATTGCCAAAGGGGTAAAAATCAAAAGGAATTGATTTGGTTTATTTAAATTCAATAAAAAATGAGACCAGCCCACAAGACTAGTTTGGGGTTACTCATAAATATCACCAAGTTGATGGGATGCCATGAGTTCAAAACCGGCAGACTTGTGTTGCTTGCTGTAAGGGACCTGGGATTTTTACACCAATGAGCTTGTAAGTATGGTGGTTCCCATTTATCTAGAAAAATAACTATCAAGGATACGTCTCTACAAAAGGTGGATGTGAAAATGCTTAGCAGATATCATTTCTTTTTTATAGACCCAAGGGGTTTGGCATAGTGGGATGGGGGCAGTCTAGGTTCAAATCTCATGGGCATCACCCTCTTGTGTAAGCCGAAGTTTAGAGACTCCCAAGGGTCGAGGGGTAAGCCCTCAGAGTTTTATGTTGACATTGACAGAGACCGTAAGTACGGTAAGTTGAGCCTGTAGGGCTAAGTCTCTGCGCCTGGGGTGGTACCTTCAAGTAAAAATAAAAAAAACAAAAAGATGTTATTTCTTTTTATTCTTGGCCCTATTGGAGTTAGGGTTGTGAATGGGTCAGGTTTGCCCCGGACCTGGGCCGTACCAAATTACCTATAGGGTCAGGGTTCCGTGATAAAGAATGAGGCATGAATCCAGGTCAGACTTATAGGGTTCAATTAGCATATGGAGTTGGGTATGGTTTGTGAAAATTCATACCAGACACCTGAGTTTTGGTTAAGACCCGTGATTTTTTAATGTAAAAAAGTTTAAAAAATATTATTTTAGAGAGTGTGGACCAGGTCTGATTCATGTAATTCTTATGGGGTCCAGGTATGTTTTTCCATTGGGCAGACCCGATAGGACCCGGTTCCAGACCCAGTACCCACACTTTTAATTTTCATAGTATTTTATGTTTTTATTTATATTTGTGTCTATTTCATTCATTTATATTTTATATATTTTCTTTTCCACCAGTTATTCAACTGTACCACTAGGTTTTGAACCTGCAACGTCCCACCACAAGGAGACGTGCACTGATGCCTCTCTCCCCCCCGGTAGGGTGTCAACAGGTAGGGTTGGGTGCGGACCCTGGTGGAATCAGACATGGACCAGATTTTTGGTTATGGTATCAGGTCTGGACCCGGGTCTAATCGGTCCATTATAAGAAAAACCATATCCAGACTCGATAAAAACTACATGAACCAAACCCAGTAAAACCTTATTTTTTTTTTATCATTTTTACATTAAAAAATTGTGGGTCTTAATCAGAACTTGGGTTGGCTCTGGGTCTGGTATAAAATTTTACAAACTATACCTGGGTCCATGTATTAATCGGTCTTTCGGGTCCGGACTTAAGTCTAAATCAGGTCTTCTTATTTATCACCGTACCGGGACCTTATAAGGTTTGGTTCAGGTCAGGTCCGGGTAAACCAGGCCCATTGACACCATACATAGATATAGTAGTAGCAGAAGTAATTTCAGATTAAACTTGTAAATACAGAGTACCTCTTGGCTTTTTGGTCGTTTCACCTACAACAATAACATTATTTTAGGAATCTGGATCAGGTGCAATCACAGTTGCACACATTAAGTGTGCCCCTGCACCCAAGTGCCACACATCTTTGGGATACAGCCTGTGAGCTGTGGGGCCAAACATCGGATGTGTCTCACTCAGATGCAGTGGCACACATAATGTGTGCAATGTGATTGCACCTGATCCGGCCTCATATTTTAGATCCTTCAGTATCCTACTACTAAGTTGTAGGAGGGACTTCTCCTAAAAACTAGCATTTAGAATAAGGAATTTAGTTGCATTAAATAAAAACTAATCATAGGAGAATAACGGTATCGTAAAAGCAGCACAACCTTACAAACCAGAAAAGTGATACGCAGAAGAATAAAGTTTCATGATACATCCACATCAAGCTCATATCTTTCATATCATCTAAAGTTCTTGCTAAAGTGGTGTTTGGGTACTCCAACACGTGCCTCCAATCCAAACATATCCTTCAATGAAAAGAGATCATGTAGCCAGATATTTAGTAAGTGCATGATATGTAGTATGGCCCATCAGAATTTTCATCCCTATCCATGATATCTCTTGATTAGTATAAGTAGCCATTGCACACTCTACACCATTCAAGCTTTGATACATACAAACTTCTTCTTATCTCTCTCTCTCATTTTCTTTCTATTTCTTGAGCAATGGAGGCGAATCGAAAGCGTAGAGGATTCATCAAAGGCAAGTTGGTGATGACTCTGTACCGGGCGACGAAGCCTGCTACTTCCATGCCAATTAGTGGTAAGGTTAAACCTGATTCATTTTCATCAAAAGCTTCGGTAGATTATATAGTGGAAGGGAAAGCGATTGCACCCATAACAAAGCAAAAAATGGTGGATGTGAAAAAGAAGAGTGATGAAGCTACTGAAGGGGGGGCTCATGCCAGTGATTGTGTCAATGGTGGGGGAGAAGATAGTGTTGATAAGAGGGCCGCCCTTTATATATCTCGTGTCCAAGAACGAATAAGGTTGGAAAGAGCTGAATCAGAGAGGAGACAACGGTAGCATAGCTAGCTGCCTTTGAAAAGAATCATGTACTGTTTATCGTTTGAATAAAATAATCCATGGTAGAAAATAATGCATTACTAAGTCATAGTTGAGGTGTTTCATCATTGTCTACGTTGTATTGTGCAAAGATGCTCAAAGGTTCAAATAAATCCAGTTCAAGTTTTGATATATGTGGTTTTCTCGTATGAACCAGTTTAAATATGGTCGCAGAGAGAGATGATGACGGTGCTGGCACTTTCTTTCTTTTTTGAATCAGAGTCGAGGATATTATGTAAGTCGTCATATGTCATATGCTGGGCTGAGAGCGGATCCTGTCAAACGCTGGGTCCCACTTGCACTGAGCTACAGTACAGAGGGATGGGTTTTGAGGTCGTAAACGCTGGGTCCCACTTGCACCCAGCGTTTGACAGGATTCGCTCTCTTCTGGGCCTCCATCATTTTTGCCAATCCTTACCGTTGGGACGGACGTCCAAATTGCACCAAGCTTGGTCCACACTTTATGACAACTTTCAATAAGACAAAACCCATTAACAGGAAGATAACGTGTCACAATCTGGGATTTGATATCAACGGTCAAGGTTGTCTTATGATAATTCTCGTCATATGCCGTATTACCTGATCCATGTTCCCGTAAGCTCCCCTTTTTTTCTCCTTGGTCTTTTTGGCCTAATTATGGATCCGGTTCGAGCAGTACTGATCTACAGTTATGAAAGGTGGCTGATTGGCTGAGACTGATCAGGTGGGGATTTAACCTATTGACAAAAATAGGTTGGGGATGACAAGAACATTAGACATATCCTAAAGATTAGGGGAGTCAAAGGTTTGGGTTTGGTTCTGACCCAGGTGAAACCAGACCTGGCTCAGATTTTTGGGTATGGTATCGAGTCCAGACAGGGGTCTATTTGGACCTATCATAAGATAAACCATATTCGGACCCGATAAGAACTACACGAACCAGACCTGGGCAATACCCGGTAAAATAATATTTTTTTATCATTTTTACATTGAAAAATTGTGGGTCTTAATCAGAACTGGGGTTGAGCCCGGGTCTGGTATAAAATTTCACAAACTATACCCAGATCCATGTTTTACCTTCGAGTCCAGATTTGGGTCTTCTTATTTATCACCATACCCCGACCCTATGGGGTTTGGTACGGGTCTGGTCTGGGTAAATCCGAACCGTTGACACCCCTACTAAAGATTGATGTCAAAAAAGAAAAGAAAAAAGGATTTGGGGGAATCTACAGAAGATCATATCCCCTATATAGACCACCCTGGACTCACTTAGCTAGGACCTCAATCATGCAATGTGACAAAGACAAGTCCCCCTGTCCCTATGAATTAGAATCCACTTACAGTCAAAGTTGAAAAAAACAAAAGAGTGTCTTTTGAGTCCACCCGAGGTTATTCTTCACTTAAAACTATTTTTTTATTTTCTAAAATGTAAATATGCATGGCGACACTAGGATCCAGTTGCATTATTCATTACATGTTAATGGGACTAATCATTATTTATGTGCTAAATATTAGTACAGCTGTTTTGTAAACATAATTTATGATCAACCTACTAAAAATTGTATCAAATAGGTTTTTCACTAACTAATTACTTTTCCCTGTTTTTTTGTTTTATTTTATTTGAAAATTAAAGACATGATATACTATTTTGGGAAAATATTTGGCACTAATAAAAGTATGGAATTACTAAGGAGAAAATCATACGTGCAAGTTGTATCAATACAATCCAACTACATATATGTTTTCGACATATACTACCTGCTATGAATGGGACCCTAAGTCTTGCTTTTCTAATGTAAGTATATGATTTTTAGGTCATGAAGTTTTGACACATTGTGAGCTATTGATTTTTAAAGTTCTTGAAAAACCTCCACGCAAATCACATAGTAGGGTCTAATTGACAAAAAAAAAAACCTTATAAAATATAAAAAAGTAATTTATACTCAATAGTTTCATACCTTCATTAGTAGCAAATGTTTACTAGGGATGGCAGTTGATCGGGAGAAAACGGGGCCCCACCCCACCTCGCCTTGTTTGGACCGGGGATGGAGGACATGAAACGAGACACGAATGAAAGTTAAAATCAAAACCTGTGGGGGGATGGAGGCGGGGCCGGACTTACGCTTTTCTCCACCCCACCCCAACCCCGATTCTCGTTAGTAAAATAACTAAAATAATTTTAGAGATGGCAGTGGACAAGGAGAAAAACAGGGTTCCGCCCTGCCTTATACCCCATTTGGACCGGGGATGAAGGACATGAAACAGGGATGGAGGTTAAAATCAAAACCCGTGCGGGGATGAAGGACAAAGTTTTGAGACAGGGCGAGGGTGGAGACCTTGTTCCCCGCCTCGGCCCCGGTCCACTGCCATCACTAAAGTTTGCCCTGCTGTTTTAGTATTTAACTTTCAATATTTTATTTGAAAGAAAGTTATGATGCGTCTACTACTCAACTCTAAAAATTTTGTGACTTTTAATTTATCTGGTTTTCTTGGTACAATAATGTGACCTTTATGGCTGGATCACTACAGCTAGAGCTAGTGGTGTCAACCGGTAGGGTTTGGTTAGGACCCAGATATACCCAGACTTGGACCAGATTTTGGGGTATGGTATCAGGTCTGGATCAAGGTCTATTCAGGTCTATTATAAGAGAAGTCATACCTGGGCCCAATAAGAAATACATGGACCAGACCCGGATCATACCTAATAAAATAATATTTTTATCATTTTTACATTGAAAAATTATGGGTCTTAATGGGAACTCGGGTTGGGCCTGGGTCTGGTATAAAATTTCGCAAACAATACCCAGATTCATGTATTAATCGGACCTTTGGGTCCAGACCTGGGTATTAATCAGGTCTTTTTATTTGTCACCATACCCGGACCCTATAGGGTTTGGCCCAGGTCGGGTCTGGGTAAACTCGACCCGATCAAATTCATGAAATTAACTGACTTTTAACGACTTTGAATATCAGGCTTTTTGTGTCATCAAGTGAAAAACGAACAAGGTTATAAACTCTTAAAATCTTGGACTTGTTCATGTTCCTTTTCATGTTTAGAACTAAGGGTTTCAAAATATTGTGGTATTATTGTTTAGACAAAAATGTCATGATTTTATCATGACATTACATTCATGTCTGCATACCATCATTACAACAATTGGATATTTTATTTTTGTATTCCATTTAATGTTTGCATCTTTTTTTCGTATTTTTTTATTTTTAAGTTATTTATTTTTACCAAGATTTTGCATGAAAAACAAAAGTTTTTTAAAATATACGTAGAACCAAAGTTGCCAGCAAGGAAAGCATAAACAAGACACAAGGTTTTTGTAGGTGCATGTGAAACAGAAAACAGGAAACAATTTGAGAAACTACTGGAAAACATTTAACAAGAAAGATGAGAAACATGTACCCCACAAAAGGGAAATACTTGAGAAAAGCATGGGAAACGTGTTTCCCAAATATGAGAAACGTATTTCCCTTAGGGTGGAAAAAGTGATTCTCATAATTGTAATATTTTTATTGACACCTGTCATTTGGTAGTTAAAAATCAACCGATTCAGAACTAGAACGGGCCGCTTCCTTGAATCATTTTGAAAATCGATTCAGGGTTCGATACATTCTCACATCATTGGGTCAGAGAATTTCAGTATCCATGCAAATCGGCCGGCCCCAAATTGAATTTGACAAGAGCCAATTTTTCGTATTTTCAATTTGTTAAAATGTTTTGATATTTGTCTAAAATATTTTAATATCTTAGTAAGTTTTCTAATTGTTAATGATTTTTTATATTAAAAAAACAAAAATAACCTATTCAGCTACATTCGGTTTGTGTCTGATTTGGGCCGATTCTATTAATCGATTTGGAAACCGATTCAGGTCCGGTACATATACTTACAACATTGCCGAGGCCTATGAATGAAGGGAGACTCCTGGGATCTCAAACGTCTGGACCGTGCCCAAAAATGAGACCCGGATAAGGAGCTGGCTGTCGGTTCTCAGTTATATCCAGGCCCTGTTTCCGGGTCCAGATGTCCGACCAGAAGGATCTGGGTCCTGTGAGACTAGAATCTAGACCCACGTTTCGGATCCGTGTGGCTTGTAGGGCTGTCGACTAGTTGGTTGTCCAACTTATGCATCTATATCCTCCCAAGTAACAAAGTAGCGCCCATAGATACGAGTATGAATCGATAAGCAAATTTTGGATTTCCTTAAAAAAGAGGGCTTTAAATTTTAAATCATCATAAAAGCTACTTGTGAATCAATATCCACCATCAATCTAAAAATATATATTATTTATAGAAATATTGTTAACAAAATTTAAAAATTAGTTTCAAAATATTAAAATAGTTTTCATAAATGTCATCGTGCACCACAACAAAGCAGTGGATTAGCGACGACCACATTCAGTCGCTAATCGGCTTAGCGACGGATTAGCGACGACGAGGTGACGAAAAGCTTACGTCGCGAATTTTTCGACGCTAACTGGCGACGGAATACATCCGTCGCCAGTTCCGTCGCTAGTTGCGACAGAATAACGAACGACGTATTCCGTCGCCAATCCACCGGTACTAAACGACGACCTCGGTTGGTGACGGATTTACATCCATCGCTAAGCCGTCGCTAGATTTATATGCATAGCGACGGAATAATCCGTCGCTAATCTGTCGCAAACACGAAAAAAAAATAATTTTTTTTTGAAAATCAAATATCGAGAACGGTACAATTTATATTTCATGTACAATTTATATTTCCTGTAAATAAAAAACAAAGTACACATAAAATTTCATATAAAAGAAATCTACAACAATTAATCGTTCCACCTTAAAATTAACAAGTTTAATTATTTACAATTCAACAATTACAATTTCGAAACAAAAAAAATAGAACTTCTTCAACACAGTTCTCTAATCATCACCAAGATTTTGTGCGTCTTCTTGTAAATTGCCTTGATCTGTCCCTTCAGCTCCGCTACGCTGATTATCGCTAGCAGCCTACACAAGAAAAGAACAGTCAGTATTGATAAACAAAATATTGTGAAATAAAGTATACACTATATGTGATTCTATCATGTGCTCATATGTGTTCTAAGGCAGTAAAAAAACTTTATATGTGATTCTATCATGCTCATATGTGCTCTAAGGCAGGCAAAAAACTCTATATGTAATTCTATCATGAATGATATGTGTTTTAAGGCAGTAAAAAAGCCTTATATGCGATTATATCATGCTCATATGTGTTCTAAGGCAGCTAGAAAAACTCTATATGTGATTCTACAATGCTCATATGTGCTCTAAGGCAGGCAAAAATCTATATATGTGATTCGATCATGCTCAAATGTGTGCTAAGGCAGTCGAAAAATTGAATATGTGATTATAGCATGCTCATATGTGTTCTAAGGCAGTCAGAAAAACTCTATATGTGATTCTATCATGCTCATATGTGCTCTAAGGCAGGCAAAGAAAAAAACTTTATATGTGATTTTATCATGAATGGTATATATTCTAAGGCAGTAAAAAATTTTTATATGTGATTTTGGCATGCTCATATGTGTTTTAAAGTAGTCAAAAAACTAAATATGTGATTATAACATGCTCATATGTGTTCTAAGGCAGTCAAAAAACTAAATATGTGATTATAACATGCTCATATGTGTTCTAAGGGAGTCAAAAAACTCAATATGTGATTATAGCATGCTCATATGTGTTTTAAGGCAGTCAAAAAAACTTTATATGTGATTCTATCATGCTCATATGTGCTCTAAGGCAGACAAAAAACTTTATATGTGATTATAGCATGCTCATATGTGCTCTAAGGCAGACAAAAAACTCTATATGTGATTCTATCATGCTCATATGTGCTCTAAGGCAGACAAAAAATTATATATGTGATTCGATTATGCTCATATGTGTTCTAAGGCAGTCAAAAAACTGAATATATGATTATACCTGAGAGGGACCTGCAATCGAAGATCCCCTGTTCAGCAAAAAACTATTGAACTCATCTCGGAGAACGTCGACGACAGTTTTATGGAAGTAGTCACGCAGTGTGTCCTTAACGATTTGGCGTACATCTTCACTGGAAAGAATAGTCTGCTGCTTGGAGATTATGTCGGCAGAAGAAGTCTGTGAGCCGTAACTGGAAGAAGCAATAACAGGTGAATTGTTCATATTACTCCCAAACCCGAACACGCGACCTTTTTTGGGTTCACCTGCTGCAGTCACCCATGCTGCAGGATCAAATGATGGATGCTGAGTAACGTCATTGCCATATCGCTCTACCATCTGTTGCTCATATGCCTCCTACAAAATAATGTTTAAAGTATGCATTAATAATTAATGATAACATTATGATAACTTGCATATTGCAATGATTATTAATAGAATAAATACATATCGTTGTCGTTCTTACCTTCTTTGATACGAAGTCTCCCGTGGTCTTTCGTTTATGTGTTTCAATAAACACATCCTTATATGGTACAATGTCTCATTTTTCTGCTTCCTGTGAAGTTAAATGATAAAAGATTTAGTTAACAAGTTTGCAACAATACTTATAAAATTAATATTATATATTGATGAGTTACCATTTTCTTCAGATGACTCCCAAATGTATTAGATCCACCTATGTGTAGATGGGCTTCAGGCATTTTCGCTCGATTTTGTGCAGCCTTCGCAGAGCGATTTCAAAATGCATCTCCCGCCTACTTATCACACATTTCATCCCAATAATCTCTCCTGATAGTAATAGGGCCATGGCCCTTCCACTGTAGTGGATCATCTATTCCGCCAGATGCTTTTTTTGCTGCAGTCTTCATATTGTGCAACATGTCTGCAAATTGATTGACAACCACCTTCTGCCACACCTTCCTTGCATCATTTTCTTCCACCGTAGTTGCGAAGCGATTCGAAACCTACAAATATTTTCAGAAAGTTAGTAGACATGACTATAAAAAATTAAATATGAAACACATTAACTATGAAAAACAACTATATACCGTGAATAAGGACTACAATCTGTCTAACACCTCCTTTGGATACTCTTTCCATTGAGCAACCGGTCCTGGTAGATATTGAAGAAGTGAATTCCTAATCTCGCGTACTACTTCTTGTGGCTCAAACCTCATGCTGCACATGAATTGGTACACAGTAAATATCAATATAAAATATTTATAAGATATGCAATAATTGAAAACGAAATACTTACGGTCGATTATCGATATACACTATTCGAATGAGTCTTCTTGTGCCAGATTGAGAAGACCCTACTTCCTGCGTTGGCTCCTGACTTGTGTGATCAACTGGTGTAGGTGGGTCATGTACAAGCGAAACATTATATGTAAAAAAATACGTTAGAAATTCTCAGAATGCGCATTTGAACTAATCAGGCATCCAATTAGTTAAATGATATACCTATCATAGGAGCCCGTGAAGATGAAGGCTGAGCCTGACTACTACTGGATGAGCGATCACTGTAACCTCCATAAACCATATTCTAACAAATAACATATGTCATACAATATATTCAAATAATTCGCATCAAGTATTATAATACATTCAAGTCATTTGCATCAAGTATTACAATAATTCAAATCATTCGCATCAAGTATTGCAATACATTCAAATGATTCACAACAAGTATTACAATACATTCAAATCATTCATATCAGGTACTGCAATGCGTTCAAATCATTCACATCAAGCATTGCAATGCATTCAAATCATTCACATCAAGTATTACAATGCATTCAAATAATTCAAATCATTCACATCAAGTATTACAATGCATTAAAATAATTCAAATCATTCACATTAAGTATTGCAATGCATTCAAATCATTCACAAAACACTTCCTGTATAGGTGATGTCTAACGCCATGAGGTTCTACAAATTGATTATTCTTACAAATCTTGCAGGGACACCTAATCCGACCTGTGAGATCTACTATACTGACACTTGCCATTGCAAATTCAATAAAACTTTCAACACCATCCATATATTCATGCGATAACTCATTGTCCACTATCCTACGGTACATCCATTCACGGTTTGCAGTCATTTTCTTATGATGTTACGAATAATAACCTAACGAATTAAAAGAGAACAATCAGAATGCTACGATGAAGAAAATATCAAATTTATCATGCAATATATGATGTCATACAATAACAAGAATTTTGATGCATGCATTGATAACTTAATATTTTCATATGCAAACTATTAATGACACGATACAATCATTTGAAGCATGCTTTCATTATACAATTTCACATGGAAGTCATAATCAAATTGAAAGTAACTACATGCAAGCATGGATACAATTACATCAAATATTGCAATACATCGTAATCATTCATATCAAACAAATGACAAACATGTACCTGCATCAAACACACTTCAATATTTCACAAACTACTACCGTGCCTAGCATGGACTCCGTACTCCAAAAATAAGAACACTTCTATATTCATACATTAAAATCATGCTCAGCATGATCTCTGAACTCCAACAAAGCAACCCTAAATATCAACAACTAAGTGAGTGTGTGAACAATAAAGTGTTACATCTAATAAATTAAATAACATGTGATACGCTTGCATCACTTACTCACCATGGGTATTTACCCGATTGGCATTATTTTTGTCACTTACTTACCACAGGTGGCTGAGCACAAGCTAGTTCCGTTGAAAAATCTACACAAAAAAATACTGTTTTAAAATGAAGTCACCACAAAAAAAAAAACGAGGCTGTTCCGGTAGGGGGTCGACTCCCCTGCTGTTCCGGCAGAGGGTCGACCCCCTTACGAAACATAGGGGGTTAACCGACCCCCTGTTCCGGCAGGGGGTCGACCCCCTGCCGAAACAGTAGGGGGTCGACCCCATGCTTGAACAGGCAGAGGGTCGACCCCCTGTCGAAACAGCAGAGGGTCGACCCCCTACCGAAAAAAGTAGGGGGTCGACCCCCTGCCGGAAAACGCGTGGGGGCCGACCCCCTGCCGGAAAACGCGTGGGGGCCGACCCCCTCGTTTACTTGTCTCCGGGCGGCGGCGAACGACAGGGCCTGCGGACGGTGGGACTGGCGAACGACAGGAGCGGGCGAACGACGGGAACAGGCGAACGACAGAAGCGGGAGCAGCGAAAGAAGAAAAGGAAAAGCTGTATGGGATTAGGGTTATTCGAAAATTTGCAACAGCTTAGCGACAGATTAATTCCGTCGCTAAGCCGATGTAAATCAAATTTACGAAACTAGCGACAGAATATATTCAGTCGCCCATTCCATGAATAAGTAGCGACGGAAAATCTTTCATCGCAAAGGTCATCACCAAATGTTGCGTCCGTTACGACAAAACACTATGTCACAAAATCCGTCGCTAAGTAGCGACGGATTGTGCGACGGGATATCGTCCGTCGCTATTTTCGTAAATTTCATTCATTATAGCGACAAATGGTTTTCGCTCGTTAATCCGTCACTAACTAGCGACAGAAGTATTCCGTCGCTAAAGTCCGTCGCTAACAACGCATTTTCTTGTAGTGGTGCATGTCATCATCATGTCCAAACGTGCCTGATTGTGTCATCAGTTACACATAGGAGTGTCAACAAAGTTAGGGTTTGGTTTGGTCCCAGGTGTCCTAATTTACAGGTATGGTATCGGGACCCGGGTCTAATCTGAGCCATCATAAGAGAAACTATACCCCGACCCGATAAGAACAAAATGAACCAGACCCTGATCGGAATTCGGGTCATACCTGGTAAAACATTATTTTTTATCATTTTTACATTGAAAAAAATGTGGGTCTTAATCGAAACTCGAGTTAAGCTCAGGTTTGGTATAAAATATCACAAACTATACCCGGATCCATGTATTAATCGAACCTTCGAGTCCAGACCCAGGTCTTAATTGGGTCTTTTTATTTATCACCATACCCGGACCCTATAGAGTTTGATACGGGTCCGGGTAAACCCGACGTTGACACCCCTAGGTACACACCACCAAAATGGATGGCAGATCAGGTGCAATCACATTGCACACTAGTGTGCTTCGTCCATCTTCTGTTGGACAGGTGCAGCAACACACACAAAGTGTGCAATGTGATTACCCGATCCGCCCTCACCAAAAAGCGTGTCTTTGTGACATAGGTTGCTGGGTTCAGGTCTGAGTTACAATTTTTATAAGTCATGAAAAAGTAAGCCCAAGCTCGACCCGGCAAATAAGCCATATTGAATGGCACCATTCTTGGCGTGAATCACAGATTTGATAAAATCATGAACAATACCGTTAAACGAAATAACAATATTGTTGATCAAGATAAAAGCAGTAACAATGCAGCTAAAGAAAATAACACCATTATCGATAATTCTGGAGCCACCGATAAAGGCAACAACAGATTTACAGCAAATACACAAGAGGATCCCAGAAGAGAATCTGGTTCACCGTATATCTCTCAATGAGATTTATTTGGATGTTGCCATTTCTGGTTATATATTGTGAATATATATATTCTCTGCGTCAGGTGGTTAAAATTAATCAGAAACAACTGAGCACAAGTGCTCCTTCATTCGTGGATGCAGGTTCCTCTATAGAACTGAACCACATTATATTCTTCGTTGATTTGCAACCCCTTTCTTTATAGTATAAGAGCTACTGCAGTAGTTTCTCATCTACTGCTCATTCAACGATCCTGCTTGCTTGCCTCTTATTCCCTATAGCTTCTCATGGCTCAGTCATCAGGTATCACGTATCCATATCCAGCTTCGATGAATATATCCTATTTTGTATCCTTGAAATTAAATCACAACAATTTTTGGCTATGGCGAACTCAAATGCTAGCTCCGATTGAAAGCCAAGATATGCAAGGTTTTTTAGACGGATAGATTGTCATGCCTAGTCTCACCGTTGAGAATGCTCATAAGCAAACTGTCCCGAATTCCCATTATATCTCATAAAAGAAGTCAAATTGCCTTCTAAAAGGATGGATCACAGCAACTCTTTTATAATCATTCATGGGTCTTGTCATAGGGATTGATACTTTAAAAGAGATGAGAAATTTTGATAAATTCTTTTGTGCAAGATTCGCAAGAAAGAGAGTTTTGCCTTATACAACAACTCTCGTCCATTAAGAAAGGAACCAATCCCTTGAATGATTATATTGTCACTTTAAAAATCTATGTGATGAACTAGCCACTATTTGAAAACCAGTTGAAGATAAGGTGAAGGTTTTCTGGTTGCTTCAAGGTTTTGGGCAAGTTTATGAGAACTTTGTCACTAGTATGCTCAAATCTCATGTTCCCTCATATCGGAATATTGTGCCCCTTCTCTAAAGCCATGGGATAAGAAATAACTTGCATGCATCTGAGTCTCAATCTCTAGTGGCATATTTTGGAAACCGAGGGTCTTTGAATAATAAAAAAACAACTATCAATTCAATAGCAAAGGGCGTGGTTTCAATCAAGGAGAAAATTTTAAGACTCTTAACAATAGCCATCAAAAACAGTCTCAGACGACTAATGAAGAGAGTTTAGACCAACATGCCAAATATGTAGTAAAAAAAACCATTCTGCCTTAAACTGCTATAACGTGTTCAATCACTCTTACCAAGCAAATGACATACCTCAAGCTCTCGTCGCCATGACTATTTCTGATCCGCAAGAGTCCGAGTGGTTTGTCGACGGTAGGACATCATCTCACATCACAAGGAATGCTGGAAAGCTATCTAATCTTAAATCCAGCAAAGGTCAAGATTTTGTTATGATAGCAGATGGTTAAAAATTACCTATATCGCATATTGGAGATGCCACTTTGCAGTCTATCTCCACTCATGCCCCTATTGTTCTAAAAGATGTCTTATATGTGCCCCAAATGAAGCATGATTTGCTCTCTGTCAGTCAACTCACATCAGATTTACCATAATTTTTTTAATTTACTCTTGATGGTTGTGATGTAAGGGACAAAAGCACAGGGAAAGTGATGACGACGAGAAGTAAAAAGAGAAACCTCTACTCAATGGATCAAGGCCCAATGGCATTTTTCTCCAATCGAAATAAGCAAGCTTCATTTGCACAGTGGCATGCCCAGTTGGGCCACCCACAATCGAGAACGATCTCTTTTATACATTCAAATAATATGATTGACATCTTTAAGCAAAAAACTTTGTCTGCTCTAGCTATCAAATGGGAAAGGCATGTCGCCTTTCTTTCATTTCCAATAATGAAATTTCTCAAGAACCTCTTTTCAAGATTCATTCAGATTTGTGGGGGCCAACCCCAATTACTTCAAAGAAAAACTTTTGTTTCTATGCTACTTTTGTAAACGATTATAGCAGATTTACTTGGTTCTATCCTCTTAAGCTAAAGGCATATTTCTTTAGAGTTTTTCAACACTTTCATAAATTGGTTGAACGACAAGTTGAGAAGAAGATAAAAAAATTTTAATGCGAGGGAGGTGGAGAGTCTTTCAACATGATTTTTTTGAACTATCTTGGAGAGCATGGGATCAAGAGACAAGTGTCATGTCCGCACACACCTGAACAAAATGGTGTTTTCGAGCGAAAACACAAAAATATCACTCAATTAGGTTTAACTATATTGCACCAAGCATCCCTACCGAAAAGATTGTGGGTTGAGATTTTTTCTACTGCCACTATAAGAAAAATGTTAATTAGCGACAAAAATTTATGGCAGATTTTTTCTGTCAAAAATTTACGACGGATTAGCTAGAGAAAACTAGCCGTCACCAAAATTTGAATTAGCGACGAACAAATTCCGTCGCAAAATCCATCGTGAATTAGCGACAGATTCTCGATGAAAAATTTTTGTCTCAAGTTTTGTCGCAACTTTGCGATGGATGAGCGACAATTTTTTTTCGTCGAAAAATCCATCACTAATTAGCGAAGGATTTTACGACAGAATTTGTCCATTGCTAATTTTGTCGCTAAGTTTCGATTTAAGTTGGCTCATCTTGGGCACAAAATTTTCTCTCTCATTACCCCAAATCGGCTTCCCCGTCCAAACGCCGGCCTCCTCTCCCACGACCACAGCTCCATGAGCGCCAGAAGCACGTCCTTTTGCTGCTTTATCTCCCCGAGAGACCCCTTGAGCGCTCCGTAGATGCCCACCCTCTTCTACCCGTCGCTGAAGTGCTGCTTCAGGCGGTCGAACAACGAGAAGCACGAGAAGAGAGGGCATCTCGTGAATCTGCAAACACACCCCGTACACAGAAGAGGGCATCTTGGTGGATCAAATCTCTCTCTCTCTCTCTCAAATTCAGTTAGGGTTTTATTTTCTCCATTTTCTTTTTTGAATCTGCCCTTGTTATTGTTTGGTTAATCTAGTGTCTTTGATGTTGCAAAGGAATCTCATCAGTCCACTCCCACCAGAATAAGAAGAGGTTGAATGGATCTACGACATCTTCATTTTGCATTTCAACCTACATTGCTCCTTATCGTATTCCTCTTCAAAGAAGAGAAAGAGAACGAAAGGTGTTAATTGCATGCTGGTGCAGAGTACGAATTTGGAAGAGCAGGGAAACTTGTCAAGCTCACCCGATTCATTGGTAGGCACTGTGTCAAAGAAGATGAAGAGAACAAAGAGTGGTAGTGAGGATGTCAACCATAGCCTGGTTTCAATGGGAATTAACACGAGTGCCACTGGGAAGAGTGGGGAGAAAAGCACAAAGAAAGTGAGATTTTCTATGAAGAATAACTTGGTTTGGAAGCCACACAGTCCCTTGCCTCCACAAAGCTTGCGGTTGCCTCCATCAGTGACGCCGAGAGGCAGTGCCCTCAAGAAAGGGATACCTCCTGGACCAATTCGTGTAATAAAGGAGCCTCCCAAGTCTAAGAAAATGAAGCAGAGGATGAGTTCAGTCAAGAAGAGTAGGAAAGTGCCAAAGAGTGTTTCATCGATCGTCAAACGAATATGGAAATTATAGAGAAACTTCCATGATAACTGTTCCAAGTGATATAGCACTTGAGAGTTCTTTTCTGCCAAATGTATCTTGCTCCTGTGGAGGGTTTAGTTGTTTAACTATTTTTTTCCTTTTTTTCCTTGATTTGCATTGCATGTGGTATAGGAATGGCTGATGTTGTTTCTATTGTTACTGTAGACTTGAATTGATGCTTGTGATGGATTCCTTGTTGATTATTCTTTTAACATGTGCAACCATATGGGTTTCCCTTAATATCATCAATTTATAGTTTATAGTTTTTGCTTTTAATTCACAGTATTATCCGTTGAGCCACTGGCTTCTGCTATTGAGTTCTATTTTTTTCTAATTTGGTGGGAGAACTCCCTATTAATTATCATATGAAGTTGTGCCCCAATATTTTAGCTCATTACAGTTATGGAAAAGCTGTTCTTAATTTTGTTCTTTAGATATGCTGTGCAATCTATTTAGGCTTTTGTTTCTGTTCTTTGATTGCAAAATCGAAAGAAGCTTGGTTCAAGGAATTCAAACGTTTCTAAATCAACTATTAGTTGCAGTTTTATCAATGGAGCTTCAGAACATAGTTTAAAGAGCTACTTGTTAGGGTCCTTTGCAACATCATGATATTTCTTGTTTATGTTCATTGTGCAAAAACTCTTTGGCAACAGAAGCTGTCATTTGATTTAAACATTAATATCTGATGTTTACGGGTGGTTGGTCTCATTCAATATTTTGAAGCTGGTCACTGTACCAGTGGTTTGAAGAAAACAAGTCTAGAGTTTTCAAAAATCCAAATTTTGAACAATGGCAGAAGTACCATAAAATATGATAGCCAAAGTTTTGTGTTGTTTTCCCTGTCATGTTTATGTATACTATCTCCATGTGGCTCGTAGTCTTCAGACTATGGCGTCCCTTTTGCAAATTTGTCAAGAAACGACTACCTCATTCAGAAGTGAAGAATCAGTATCTCAATTACAATTCAAACACAGGTTATGCAAGAGTTCTGTAGCAAGTTTTACTTAGTTCCATTAGTCTCTGGTTTAAGGAGATTTTTTGCTTGAAGACCATCCTTTTCAGAGCATAAGTACTTTTATGCATTATCTTGAACAAAGTTGAACTTGAACAACTGTTCATTTTCAGTTAGTGAAAAGGATATTATGATATATTAAAGGAACATTGGATCTTGGGATGCAAATCCACTCTAACAGTGATCTTAATCTTTATGCCTTCGCAGATTATGTCTTCTCACACGTCGCTCAACTACTGGTTTTGTTACTTTTTTTTTATACTAATTGCATCTCATGGAGCGCAAAAAAGCAACCCACTGTTGCGAATATCGCGAGCTCTAGCGTCCACTGCAGCAGAATTGACCTGGATCTCTTTCATTTTTCGTGATCTTGGAATTGCCCAAAGCCATCCTCCTACTGTTTTCTGTGATAATATCAGTGCTCTTCACTTAACTGTGAATCATGTTAAGTTTTCACAGCAAATCCAAAACATATACAAATTGATTATCATTATTTGAGAGAAAAGGTTGCTCAGCAATTACTTCTCACCAAATATGTCCCATCTCATGTCCAGTTTGCTGGCATATTTACGGCACCATTCTTGGCGTGAATCACGGATTTGATAAAATCAGGAACAATACTGTTAAAGGAAATAACAATTTTTTTTTATAAAGATAAAAGCAGTAACAGTGCAGCTAAATGAAATGACAGCATTGTCGATAATTCTAGAGCCATCGATAAAAGGCAACAACAGATTTACCGCAAATACACAAGAGGATCTCAGCACCGTATATCTCTGGATGAGATGTATTTGGATGTTGCCATTTCTGGTTATATATATTGTGTATATATATTCTCTGCGTCAGCGTCAGGTAGTTAAAATTAATGAGAAACAACTGAGCACAGGTGCTCTTTCTTTAATGGATGTAGGTTCTTATATAGAACTGGACCACGTTATATTCTTTGTTGATTTGCAACCCATAAAAATCTGATCCGGTGGAACCTTTTTTTTTTTTATATATTTACAGGGAGAAACTGCTCTCAAGATCAGAGACCTATCCGCATTGGCTCTGCTTGTTGTATGTAGGAATATTGTCTTGGCAGCATAAAACTCCGTGGGCTTTACCCCTTGCACCCCAGGGAGTCTGTAAGCTTCGGCTTGCGCAAGAGGTGATGCCCATGAAATTTGAACCTACACCGCCTGCCCTAGGCTTCATCCCAGTGTACCAAACTCCTTTAGGGTTTTTTTCACATATAAAGAGCTTTTCTCATTCCTGTATCCTGTCATATGCCATATCACGGACCCTACAAGGCTCAGATGTGCATATTCGTGCCACATTTCCATTTTCCCATGATTTTTTTTTTGAAAGGCAGGCTGGGGTTAGGCGGACCCCCACCCATTAATATTCAACATACCACTGGGGTTTGAACCGGAAACATCCCACCACAAGGAAACGTGCACTGACAGCTCCTACCAACCACGCGGAGCCCCGTTGGTGTTTTTCCATGAATTTTTTTTAACAAGGCAACACTCAGCAAGTGCTACCGGACGGAGCACGCTACGGCCATCATATGCCATATTGCAAGACAAAATAGGGCCTGTTTTGCGTAAAACCAAACTGAATCCTCCCACTTCATTCTTCCACAAGACCAGCTTAGGGCTACAGTTGGAAATGGATCTGGTTAAGCTGGACCGCCTATGTGAATCCAGAGCCGTATTCTCAAATATATATGTACTTAAAATAAGAATTGCGTCCGCAATCGGATTGGATTCTGATTCATTTAATTGAACTTGTTGGGATTTGAAATCATATCAAAATTTTGTGTTAGATTTATCTTCCAATTTGGGTCCAGTCTAGACCATTTGTACCTTTTGGACATAAAAATTTGCTTTCAGCGCTTTTTTTTTTTTCGAATCCAGTATTACCGTATAAAATTTGGATCTGGTTTCAAATCTACTCTGTTTAACATACTGTATCCATATTCTGATCTATTGCATAGAATTTGGATTCAGATTCAGATCAGACATGACCCAGCCTACATATACTCAATCTGTTTGGATACCTACTAAGAACCAACTAAAATCCAGATCCTACTGGCTTGAAGCCTTGAACCGATAAGCATATCGAACCAACTTTGGTAGGTCCAAACACTAGTCTCTCTGCTGACTACGATGTCAAAAAACTGTGAAATATGCCTGGGTAGGTCCTATGCTGGGTCCAATGTTGTTTCGAGTTGATAAGTACTTGGGTAGGTAAAGTCCTGAGTCACATGGGCATGGTGAGACCAACCCCAGTTTTGGTCATACTTATCTTAATGATGCAAATGGATCGGACATGATAAGACTTCCGATCTGAATATAAATCCATAGTTTCGAATATAGATGTTAAAATAAGACCTATATCAGATCGGATTTGGAGTTACATGATTGGATTTCTCTGATTCGGAGCCAAATTCGGATCAGTGTATTCTATTAGACCTACACTGGAGTTCAGATTAAATCTGATCTATTTGTGCTTTTTACATGTAAAACCGTGTTGTTCAACCTTTTTTCTTTCGATTTAGTATTGACTTTTAAAATTGGAATTTGGATTCAACTCTATTACACTAGATATATTTTAGAGTTGTATTTCGATTTGGACCTGTTATCCAAATTTGTATTCAGAAAATATCATGATCCGATCTGACCAAAGCATTCAGTGAGTACTCGGGCTGGGAGAGCAGATCAAGTGATTTGGCATCCTCACCGTCCACAATGTACACATGGGATGAAACAATGGACGGTGAAGATGTTAAATCACTTTCTTAAAGTGATTCGACAGATCATATGAGCATAACTCAGTATAAAACCAGTGTTTTTACTCTTCGAAATACGTAGAGACCTTTTTGGTCTAGCCACCTCCTGCTCGACTCACCTAATTTGGGCTCGTCTCAAACTCGAGCTAGACTCTGCTAGATCCAAGCCTCAGTTTCTATTTCTTTGGTTTTTCTTTTCTTTTTATAAGCAACCTGGGGTTAGGCATAACCCTACCAGCATAGTGACAAATCTCGTGAGATTTATGAAAATATGGTGAGAAATTATGTGAAAGTTTAAACAAGGGTAATTTCTTGTGAGTTTTGCCAAAAACATAAATATTTCATTTTAAACATGATATTTATGTTTGCATAGCCTATTTATCATGAAAATACAATGTGGTTTTATTTTTAAATATTTTAATTTATATTTTTATAAAAAATAAATTATATATTTTTAATCTATTTTTATGGCCGAGATTTTGACAAAAAATGTGAGATTTTAAAAAAAAAATCAATTTCTCATTATTTTTTGGCTATCGATGTTTTGTTGTTTTTAACTTTTGTCACAATTCCTACCATGTACGTGTCAATTCACTAATTGCTGAACAAAGGGAAAACTTTTCCAACATCGATTGTCATCGAGAACTCGGAGCTTGGCAAGTTTTTTTTTGGATTTATAGCCCAAAGAAACCCCACCAAATTTCAGTTTAGGGCCAATCTTTTGCTTTTAATTTTAAATACGAGCCTAACATTTTTTAAATTCCTAATGGGTCACACTTTTGATAGACACTGTCAAAGGAACTAGGGATGGCAGTGGACGGGCCCCGCCCCGCCTCGTTTGGATTAGGGATGGAGGACATGAAACAGTGATGGAGGCGGGAATGAAGGTTGAAATCAAAACCCATGCGAGGATGGACTTGCACTTTCTCCCACCCCGCCTCATCCCTGATCTTCATTAGTAAAATAACTAAAATGCCTTTAGAGATGGCAATGGACCGGGGAGAAACAAACCCCCGCCCGCCCCGCCTCACCCCATTTGGACCGGAGATGGAGGACATGAAACGGGAATGAAGGCAGAGATGAAAGTTAAAATCTAAACCTTTACGGGAATGGAGGGCGGAATTTTGAGACGGGGTGGAGATGGAGACCTTGTCCCCCACCCACCCCGGGTCCACTGCCATCCCTAATATGGACCTCAAATCAACACCCATTGTCCATGATCTTGGTAAACATCATTTTTTTTGTTTTCTAAATTGTCCTTTGAAATTGAAAAGTTCTCATTCATTCTAGTAAGAAAGAAAAGGGGCACAAATATTTGAAACTGTTAATTATAAAAGCTGTTACTGTAATTTGAGTTGAGTTATGGTTTAACTTAGTTTTAATAGATAAAAATAAATGTAAGCCCTTGTTATAGTCTTTCGAAAAGCAGAAGCTCATGGATGGAAATTCATAAACGTGAGGCTTATTTTTTAAATTATTATAAAAAAGATCAGGCCCTAAATGTAATTTTTCATATTTCTATCAATTCCACGTTACTCACTTACGGCCAAGCAAAAGGTAACATTTCCTACGGGTCTTAGGAGTTTTATGCATGGTGACAAAACCCTTTTAAAACGGCAAAATATCGGCAGCCAAATTCTCAAAAGAAAAAAAAATTCATGTTTTTATTGGCAAGATATCGGCAAAAATTATATAAATTGAAAAATAAAATATATATTTCTAAGAAAAAATCAAATAAAAATATTAAAAATAAATAAATTTGCATGTATTTCCCCCAAAAAATAGCTGTTAAAAGTGTCCCTAACGTGATAAAAACATGATATTACATTCAATGAAATTTTCACGATATTTTCGAGTTTAAAATGGCAGCTTAGAATGTCATGTTTTTTCACGATATTTCTATATTATTTTCATATTTTAGTAATATTTTAATAAAACTATATTTTTATATATTAGAACATCAAAAAATATATAATTAATATTAAAAAAAGTTGTGTCACCATCATATATAGTGACAAACGCTTTTTTTTTGTTGCAAAATCTCATTTTTCAAAAACTCGCAAGAAATTGAAAACTTTTCATAAATCTTGCATTTTTTTGGAAAAATCTTGGCAATAAAAAATAAATTTAAAAATATAAAGATATTTTTTATAAGAAAATATTAATAAAAAATATTAAAAAATAAAAATACACGGTTTTTTCACTTTACATAGCTGTTTAAAACAAAAATATCGCGTTTAAATCATGGTATTTATGTTTTTTCATAAATCTCACGATATTTTGAAAATCTTGCAAGAAATTGTACTTTCAGGCAATTTCTTGTGATATTATCGCAAGATTTTCATAAATTTTGCGATATTTGTCACTATGGTTTTATTATGCTGCTGAGACGACGACCGTAAGTATGGCAGGTGCGACTAGGTGTTTGTGCAGGGTGCGGGTTATAAATTAAAAAAAAAGTAACAGTAAGGATGCCGGCGATGTATTGTGGGTAAGCCGTACACTCCACCATCCATCGGAGAGATGGACGGTGTACGATGCATCAATCCAGTAGAAACCGATAGCCAACGTCACACCTGTCTGCGACAAACGTGGGGACGATTCTCTCGCGCATATTGAAAAGCAGCGCTGACGTTTCGAACGTTGGTTGGTCGATACTCCACCAACCAATAGTGGGGCTTTGTTTGTCTTTTACAGGAAATCCTGGCCGTTGGATCGGTACAAGAGGTTGGGGAATCGAACGGCCGGATGTGTATCCCTTTTCTTCCTTGATCTGTTCACACCTTTTGGCTTTTTAGGATTCTTCGGCCTTTTCACGGAATCACATGCCAAAAGTGAGAGAAATAGGCCCAACAAAATGAATGTTCTCTCCTTTCTCTCTCTCACTTTTTTAATATATTTTTTAGTGCTCTTTTCTTTAATAAAAAAAATGTGATTTTTAAGTCCATATGTGAGTAATAATGACAAGTTAATCCTTGGTATTTTTTTTTTTAATATTTACACGAAGAAACCACCCTCAAGATCATAAACCTAATCGCTCTATCATGGCAAGGCTCAAAAATAATAAAGAATTATTACATGTTAATCACAGTGTGGCACATGTTAAAACTATTAAAATAATATTAAAATTATTTTTTTAGTATTTTTTTTTTACATTTTATTAAAAAATATCTTATTTAGGGGTGAAGCCTATCGAATATTTGCCGAGTAAAAATCAAAATGCTTTACATATCCAAAAAAAAAATGTATTTAACCCTTTTACATCCTTTATAGATCAAATCTTACAAATATGATCCTCCATATATTGAAACATATTTTTATTGATCAATCAGAATTGCCTTTTTAGGACTTATAATTGTCTCAAAAAGTCTAATATACATACATTATTGGACCTTTTGAGTAAGTGTCAAGAAGATTTTAGGAGAAATGAGATTTGCTTAGCGAGAAATCAATTTTAAATCGTGCAATTGTAAGCGTAAATCTAACTTTCAAAAGTTTAAAAGAGAAAACAACAAATTACAGAGCACTGAAATTTCATGGTTTTAGGAATCAAGGTTTTTACAAGGAAATCACTCAACCAGGGAATGCATTTCTCACTAACAAAGCATGACAAACACATCTACAATGTCAAATTGAACAAAGGAAGCTTTCACACTTTTCCTGCTAGATATTGTGGTTCGAACAACCTCATTATACTATTATCCCATTAGAAGGCATGATTCTATCCGGTAAGAACGATATGACTAGTAAATTTATGAATCTTAGGGGTTAGGCAGACCCCCACCAGTTATACAACGTACCATTGGGATTTGAACTTGCAAGGTCCCAACACAAGGTGAGGTGCAGTAACAGCTCCTACCAAACAATATATGAGAATTGCCATTTATCATATATTTTATTTTGATAGGCAAGCTGGGGTTAGACAGACACCCACCAGTTATACAATGTACCATTGGGTTTTGAACTTGCAAAGTCCCAACACAAAGTGACATGAACTAACAGCTCCTGCCAAACAAGGGGAGCCCCCGTTGGTTTCATTTATCATATATTGGCAAGGGAGAAACATC
This sequence comes from Nuphar pumila, assembly GCF_984573655.1. Lineage (NCBI taxonomy): Eukaryota > Viridiplantae > Streptophyta > Magnoliopsida > Nymphaeales > Nymphaeaceae > Nuphar > Nuphar pumila. The sequence goes on along the minus strand of NC_143252.1, from coordinate 109,148,648 downwards.
AATGTACTGAAGGAGATCGGGTCTATGCTCGCCGGACTTTCAAATTGTTTTTTTCAAATCTGAATTTATATGTTTCAAATTATATGTTTGATTTTACAGAATAAACTTTTTTGAAAGGCAAGCTGGGGTTAGGCAGACCCTTGCCAGTTATACAACTATACCATTGGGTTTGGTGAAATGGAATGAAATTCTTCCTGAATAAGTTTTTATAAGGTTTGAAAATCAACATTTTAAATTTTTTATAATATTTAAAGCTTAAAAATTTATGTTATTTCATAAAAAAAACACAAACCAAGTGTAAAAACACAAACCAAATTGACTATGCCGAACACATTTACAGGGTCAGATTTGTGAAAACACCCATAAAACCCCTATTCATTCGTGGTAGGCTTGAATATCGGGGATATGTTCAAACCAAAGACCCCTAGGGATAGGCTAGAGATTGCTCCCTTTATTTTAGAGATCTCAACTCAAATCCTTGAAATAAAGGGACTAGAAATCAATTGCTTGAATTCCTCCAATCTTTGGCGTGGAACCTGTGCCACATCAGCAAGTCCTATGCCAGCTCAGATCCTTCGAGGCATTCAAACTAGGGGTGGCAATGGGGTCGGGTTAGCGGGTCAACCCGGCGGGTTGGCGGGTCAGCATACCTCAACCCGAACCCGACCTATTTATTAAACGGGTAACCCGACACGACCTGCCGTTTAATAAACGGGTCGGGTCGGGTAAACGGGTTTGCAGGTCGGGTTGGCGGATGGGTTGGCGGATGAGTTGGCAGGTTGACCTGCCTGCCTAACCCGTTTATTAAACGGTCAGCCGGGTTGTCGGGTTGGCATACCCCTAAGACGAACCCGACCCATTTAATAAACGGGTTAGGCGAGTCGACCCATTTATTAAATGGGTTAGTTTAAGCCAAACCCCAACCCACCTAAGAGGCGGGTTGGCGGGTCGGGTCAGGTTTTCCCACACCCCTAATTCAAACACAACTTGAAGATTATACAAGGATTATATTTCAATTGAGCTTCGATACATTCCATCATAACCAATAACCAAATGGATTGTCCATGATGGGCCAGCCTTCTTATTATATTAGGTAAAATGCTGGGGTTAACTTTAAATCCTAATTAAGAATGATCTAAGGTTTCATTTAAGTAGGACACGTGCTAGAGTCAGCCTGCCTGATTTGTTTGTGATATAGACAATAACCATGGTTATCACACTGAAAAATAAGGACCTGCTAGGTCTCTTAAGAATATTAGGGGTAGAGTAGGGACACATCGTGGAGCTCGAATCCAGAGAGCGGCATGACTATTTGACACCGTCAATCACATGACAGCATTTCATGTAGGGCCTGCACTTTGTAGCTGTGGGCCCTATGTGATTGGACCGCTCCTTTGATCTCAAATCCCCATGGATTTTCACTCGATATTGTTAATTTTTTTCTGATATATACACGTGCGTATGTCAAACATGGATATTAATTAAACCACTATATATATATATATATATATATATATATATATAGAGAGAGAGAGAGAGAGAGAGAGAGAGAGAGAGAGAGAGTCAATTTTGTCCGATCCATTTCTGAACCAAATTGATTTTTCAAAAATATTCCCTCTTAAATAGGATCAAATTGAATTGGTCTATTAAACCATCAACTTTTAGAAAAAAAAAATCCAAGAAGAATTATCTAAATAAAAAGAAACCAAGTAAATGATGACTTATTTGTTTCAATCAAATTCAAAAATTTTATTCAATGCTTAAACAATACAATACCAAATAAATCTCATAATCATCATAAAAAAAATCATGCTGTAATGAAGTGATTAGGGTCGATATACAGGCAATTCCATTTGAAAACCAAGCGATCTCTCTACAGATTCAATTCAAATTGACCGATTCAATCTAATTGGAATGGATTATGGTAACATTGGTTTAACTGCATATTTTCCATCCACAAACACATCCTTTGACATAGGACGGGTTCCAACCTATGTTGATCTTAACCATCCAGAGGAAGCATCTCGATGGTTAGGATCAATCCACATCCAGGTGAAAATGTGGGCCTATCTTAGCCATTGATCCGACAACTAAGACTGAATGTAGGATGGAACCCATTATATATCAAATAATGAGATCTGTACTATATATAGGGTGCTCCTGGAGCACCTACTTTAATTTTTCAAAGTCTTTTTTGTGTATTTGGCCCAATAGCTATGATCTCCATGCATTTTTTTTAGTAGAAAACAAGTTTTGGATAATGTGATTATGACATACATATAGTTTTTTTAAGATCTTAAAAAATCATGGACCACAATGTACCCAAATTAATAACTTAAAAAATCTATTTTTGGTATCCAAAAAAGTAGGATAGGAATGATTATTATCAAATAAACCAAGTCTGATTGGTAAGATGCAACCTGCATATATGGTTTTCACTATAGGTGACTATAGGTGCTCCCACTGTAACATTACTCTCTCTCTCTCTCTCTATATATATATATATATATATGTGTGTGTGTGTGTGGAGAGAGAGAGAGATCACATCACATGCAAGTGACATCCACAAAAATAAAACCAAGGACGCATCTTTCTCAAAATAATTACATTAAGGAAAAGGAGCATAAAGCACACAGGCAAGACAATTTTTATATAGTAGCAAAGGTAACAAGGAGTGGTGCATACCATTGACGTGATATATATACCTACCTGGTGGCCTCAACCCTCACTGGCTAATTTCCCTTTTGGTTTTCTTCTTCATTCTCGTTCTCATCAGTGGCGAAAAACCAAAAAAATAAGGCAAATAAAATGGGAAGAGGGAGGGTGGAGCTGAAGAGGATCGAGAATGCGACATCGAGGCAAGTCACCTTCTCCAAGCGCAGGAACGGTCTGCTCAAGAAGGCATTCGAGCTCTCTCTTCTCTGCGATGTGGAGGTTGGCCTCATCGTCTTCTCGCCCTCCGGCAGGCTCTATCAGTACGCCAGCCATGAGTTCGTATTTCTTGACTCCCCACATAGATGCCTATCATATTTTTTCTTTCCTCTTTATGCGTATAATGTTTGACTGGTTCACCCACGAGCCATATCACAAGGATACTCCAATTTACCCTCGCGTCGTGTCTACTTGTGTGTTATCATCGATGGAACGCGCAAGAATGATGTATCTCGTGTCCTTTTAGCCGTGTCCATTTGGAGTAGTCCATGAGAGTTCCATGCTCATATGGTAGTGGCAACTCGTGAAGATCACCAAGCAGAAGGGATGCCACGAGTTCGAAACCATGGGTGTCTGTGTGTCTCTTGCCATGAGGATGAAGATGGATGTCCCTGGTGGGCAAAGGCGGCATAACTCACTAGTAATTAGTAAGGCTGTTTAATTTCTCAGTTATTCAAAAAAAAACAATTAGCTTTTTTTTTTATTATTTATAACCCGAAAAAACTACACTCAGCACAAAGACCTGATCGCACTGGCTCAGCCTGCCACACCCTACTGTTGTCTTGCCGGCAGCATAAAACTTAGAGTCTAAGATCCCTGCCCCCCGGGTCCTAATCTACACGTTGGCTTGTGCAGAGCAGCAGAGGGGCTACGCTCATGGGAATTGAACCTCGACTGCCCGTCCAGCAGCGAAGGCCCCCACCCCACTACGACAACCCCCCTTGGGGCAAAGAAAAAAAAAGTGGTTGATAAATAAAGATAAGTGAATTAAAAAAAATAAGTAAAAACAGAGACTATGAAGGAGAAAGGGATAAAACGTGGCCTTCCTTTTTTTTTTCTTTCCTCTTGTTTAGCCCCTCATATCACATATTTATACAGGTGTATTATATAAATGAGGAAATCAATTTAAAACAAAATATGGGATCTAGTTATGTTTATTTATTAGCTATGATGCGTTGCTAGTGAAAATATGATGATTGTATGATGATATGGGGATCAAATTTTAGACTGTTATTTTATGTGCAGTGGTGTGTGGAGTTGTGTAGCTTGATGATACTAAGATGGAATTGAACGTTAAGTTTTTATTTGATGGAGAGCAGATCCAGTACTGGCCTTAGTAAAGGTACTCGACCCAATGAACGGATGCACCACCCACCCTAGTGACTGGGTGCATACACGGAGAAACGGTTGGACATTTGGATCCGGGTTCAACCCATTAGGTGACTCGGTTTGACATTAAAAGATTAGTGGGCTAGTGTGTGGAATGTCCACATTCAGTGTCTCTCCCTCTTTCACTATATAAAGGGGTGGCTGGCTGCAATGGATGATGAGAGACATTGCATAGCTTTAATTAGCCTATCTCACGTTAAAATTAAACTGGGTTTAGGGTCCTGCTCACCATCAATCTTAGGTATGGGCTCATCGTGGGCATCGATCGGTTGAGGAGAACGCCGAGCACCCGCATGCGTACTCTATAGCATCTTCAGGTACGCCTTTCAATTTTGTTTTTGATATGGCTCAAAACAACAACATTGGGTTATGGGCCCACCCACCATGCTTCCGTTGCTCGTGTAGGTGCATCAGAAGAGTTCATTTTACGCTTGTCGATGTCAGTGTATCCCTCCTCGCCCTACTGTAGCATTTTTTTTTTGTGTGACGACAGTTGAGGTCACCCAATGGGTAGCAGAATCGGAGCGGCATATATGTATGCCCATTCTGCTAATCTGAGTACCCCTTCGCATAAGCGGCTTTCGTCGGGACGGAAGGGGAAACCAGGACATGCTCGTTGTTGCCGTTGCCATCGGCCTTCGCCTTGTTTTACCTACATCGTCGGGTTGCAGGGTGGTCGACCGACGCTGGGGTCACAACAAAACATCTCCGGGGCACTACAAGAAACATGTGGATTAGCGACGACCTGAATCCGTCGCTAAACAGTTTAGCGACAGATTAACGTCGAATTAGAGACGGATAGCTCTCATCGTGAATTTTTCGACACTAAGTAGCGACAAAACTTATCCGTCGCTAATCCGTCGTTAATTTGCAATGGATTAACGCCGGAAATGATCCGTCGCGAGTCTGTCACTATTTTAAATTAGCGATGGATAATATCCGTCGCGAGTCCTTCGCTATTTTAAATTAGCGACAAATAATATCTGTCACTAATCCGTCGCTAAATTTTTAAAAAAAAATTAAAAAAATTTAAAAAATTTAATTTTTTTTTTAAAAATTTTAAAAAAAAATTTAAAAATTTTTAAAAAATTTTTGCTCGCTGCCGGGAGATTCCGACAACAATAAGCTGGACTTGGAGCGATTCGTCGGCGGCGACGAAGGAGGAGGACGACCCACCATTGGATCCCAGCAAGCCGTACTCCCTCGACCCCAAGATCTCCGATTGGGTCTCGCAGAGGTCGGAATGGACCGATCTCGTTGTTGACGGCCATGACGGAGATGAGGCCGGTGTCAGGGTGGATGGCGTCGCGGAGGTGGTCGAGGTCAAGGAGGTCGTCAGAGCCGACGGGGAGGTAGGTGGCGTGAAAGCGACGTGCTCCCTGGCGCGCTCGATCGCCTCGTCCGACTCCCAGCCGTAGAGGTGAGTGCGGGAATGGGGGTTGCCGAAACGACCAGTGAAGAAGGGAAGCATCGCGTCCAGTACCCGCGGGTCCACCGGCGACGTCGCCTGCATGTCCAGGTACAATGGCCGCCCCGGGATCCGCACGCCCTTCATCGAGATTCCTCCGCCCTCCTCTGCTGCGTCGGAGTTGGGCGACGACAGTCGCGGCGGTCGACATCGTTCGGTGAGCCTTACTGCGACGAGCATGAGGCTCGACTTCATCGACCAACGGGAGCACGAGGCTCAGTTTAAATCGAACATCAATTTAAATTTCGAACGGGAGAGAGAGGGAAAATTTCACGCCTTAGGTGGGACGGTTTAAATCGAAAATTAGCGACAGATTTAGCGAGAGAATTTTTCCGTCGCTAATTAGCGACGGATTAGCAACAGAAAAATTCTCTCGCTAATTTCCTACAGTTTTGCAGTGAAATTTTGTGTCGTCGATCTGTCGATAATTAGCGACGGATTTGAGATGAAATTGATACCGTCGCTAATTTCAAAAATATTTCAAAGATTGGCGACAAATGATGTTCTCTCGCTAAGTCCGTCGCTAATTTGTGACGGGAAAAATCCGTCGCAAAAATCCGTCGCTAATAAGGGTTTTTCTTGTAGTGTGTGTGTGTGGGGATGTTTTCGCTGGATCATCGGCGTCCGACGACGTGCAGCAACCAGGGTTTTGAAAACCCCCAAACCCTTGCACTGACAGAGTTTCTTTTCCTTGGCTAGGCACTTATACCAGCGATCGCCATGGAGCGACGTGACTGTCGTCGGTAGATGGTGACAATCACCGGTAGGCGGTGATGGTCGTCGTGGGGCGATAACAATCCCCGATGGCAGATCTATATAAAAAAAGTGGTGACAGAATCAGAACCCTTTTACCTGTCGGTGAGAGGGCCAAGGATGGCCGACGATTTTTTGATGACGCCGTTGGCTGCACTGTGCCATCACCGGAAGACAGAAGGAGCGATGTCAGTCGACGTTGCTGGTTGTAGGATCCCCACGCCGTTTTTCCAAGACCGATCACCAGATCATTGAAACCCCTCATTCACTTTTCTGTCAGAGGGGTTTCTGGCCTTAGGTCGATGAACAGGAAGAGGGGATCATTGTCAGTGGTTACTGATTCACCAACGTTCTCACCGGTGGCATCCGCAGCACGACGACAGTGCAGACTCTCCATTTGGTTTTCTGAGAGTTCCTGCGGCAGTGCGGACTCGCCAGTGTGCGTTGTTGAGGTGTCGCTGGGGGGTACGTTGCCGACTGGGCACTGGTGTGGGTCGCTGTGAAGCCTGGTGGGGGCAGCCATTCGGTTTCTGTGAAAACTGAAAGGGTTTTTGGTTTTCTCAGAAACCGAATGCTTTTTTTTGTTTTATTTTTTGTTTTGGATTGGATACCGGATCGGGTTTGGCATACAAAATCCGAGGTGGCCCGATCCAGACCTTTTTTGGGGTGGATCGGGTCTGCCATTTCCATTGGATCAGACCCAGACCCATAATGGTTTTGGGTCTGGGTCTGATCCGAAAAGACTGGGTCCGACTCAGGTTATGCTTGGACTGGGACCGACTCAGATCCAGTTTGAACCGGGTTCGACCCGGATCCAATTTGGATCGGATCAAACCCGAATCTAGTTTGAATCGGGTCATACCTGGATCCTATTTAGTCTGGATAGGATCCAAAACAAGATCCATTCATTGTTTATAATCGAACCGGATCTGTGACCGATACGACCATTTTCGAGACCGGTTCAGAGCCATTTTGACCGGTTTCTTACGATTTTTCATCGGTTTCGAGAAGTAGACCGTGTTTTTATGGATATATGAAAACACATGGATTTTCTCATTCGGTTATAGGATTTTATGAGCTTTTGTTCATGTTATTACACCGATTCATTAGGTCCAAAACTGGTTCAGACCCTTGAATGATCGATTCAGAGTCGTTTCAGATCAGTTCCAACTTGAGAACTCCGAGTTTTACCCATATGACCTTGCTTTTGTTATTTTTTATGCTTTATATGTATTCATTGTTAAGAAAAAATGACTTATACATATTAATTTATATGTTTTATGTTGGTTAAGTTATGCATGATGGTTTTAAGTATGAATTATGATTAAATTTATAAAATTTTATCATCAAAATTAGTTTATACATATAAGTTGAAGCATAAACTTGTATTTTGATGATATAAAGTATATTTTGTTATGAATATATATATGCATTAACATGTGTGCATGGGTATGCTCCACAATACAAATATATTTTTGGTAAAAGATCTTGATTGACTGATTCATGCAATCACCAAAGTAATCTGAGTTGTGTTGATTAAGGATTCTTTGGACCGTATTAAGATTCATGATTATGATTGTGTGTGACTTTATGAAACAATGATTCTACCCAAAGGTAGGTTGTTGTGTTCTAAATTCACATGGGGTGTAATAGTAGATGTGTTTTCTAGCCAATGAAGCATATTCGTACCTAAAGGTATAGTGCTGAATTGCCTCATGGTTACATAATCTGCTAGTTTCACCAACTGAAGTGAATTTCTTGTGAATTGAAAAGCCAGAGCAACTATGAGTATTATTGTTTCTACCAAACTGGAACGATAATGACTCAACTATACTTATCTCATAAAAGATGAAAATAAAAGGTCTTACTTTTACCTTTTTATCACAAGTCTCATCTGAGCAATAATAAAGTTTTATCTTTCGTTCCTTGTTGTATCCGAGTTTTTCCTTATCGACAGTTCTAGTAACATTCTCCTTTTAGACGGATCTAATTTTTCAAACTGGAAAGAAATAGTGTTGTTCACTCTGAGTTATTTGGATCTTGACCCATAAAACTGACGAACCTCCCGCTCTTACAGAACAGAGCACAACCGAATAGAAGGTTGTCTCTAAGAAGTGGGAACATTGAAATAGACTTAGCATATCGCTTTTGCAATCAAGAGTAGCTAAGAATATTCGAGGCATTATTCCTCACTACAGGACAGTGAAGGAATTTTTGAGAGCCATTGAGGCTCAAATTGTCAGTTCTAATAAAGAAAGAGCCAGTACGCACATGTCCGAACTGGTGTCTATGAAATGTATCAATGACAGTCACATCCGACAACATATTCTGAAAATGAGAAATATTGCATTACAATTGAATGACACGAAGTTCGCCATTTTCGACTCTTTCTTGGTCCATCTAATTTTGACTTTGTTGCCTTTTGAATATGGACCCTTTAAAATCTTCTACAATACACATAACGATGAGTGGCCTTTCAATAACCTATTATCGAAGTGTGTTGAAGAAGATGAGAGACTGAAGAGAGAGAGGGTGCCGAGTGCACATATGGCCTCTCATAAGGAAAAATAGAAGCCTGAGCCAAAGAAAAACTCCTTCAAGAGGAAGAATAAAAAAGAAAGTCGCTAGAGAGAGTTCAAACTTCTGACGAAAGCTAAATTTCAGTTAAAAAGCTCTTCTATAAAACATGTCTTCTGCAAGAAGAAGGAGCATACGAAGGTGGACTACTTGAAGTATAAGAAATAACTTGAAAATAAAGGTAATAAGCCATTTGTTTATCATGAGTGCAATTTGATTCATGTTCCATTGCATAGTTGGTGGATTGATGATGGTGCCACGGTGCACATTGCCAACTCTTTGCAGGCATTTCTGAACAAAAGAGAACCAACCGAGCATGAAAGAAGCATTTTCTCAAAAAATAAGATGTGTTCACATGTCAAGAACGTTGGGAATAGGGATTCATTTTGGATTTGGTCGATACATTTTATGTTTCATCCTATAGTAGGAACCTGATTTCAATTTCAAAACTTGATAAATTTGGTTTCAATTTTAAATTTGAAAACTCTAAGCTTGTTATTATCAAAAAATTTATTGATGTAGGTTCTACATATGTGTGTGATGGTTTGTATCGGTTAAAAACCAAAGTCCAAATTTAGGAATCCCATTCAGTTGAGAACACATTGATTGGCAATAAACATGGCCTAAAGGAAGATCAATCCTATTTGTTTTGGCATCGAAGGTTAGGACATGTCTCGAAAGAGAGAGTCTAAAGACTCGTGAAAGAGAGAATCCTTGGATCCCTTGATTTTACAAATATAAAGTCATGTGTTGACTGCATAAAGGCTAAGCAGTCTAATACATATAAGAAAGATGTCAAACACAATAATAAAAAGTTGAAGATAGTGAACACGGATGTGTGCGACCCTTTTTCACCGTGTTATATGGGTGAAAAATATTTTGTCACCTTTATAGATGATTACTCACAGTATATGAATCTATACTTATTATTTGAAAAATCAGAAGTCTTTCAGGCTTTTAATGACTTCAAGAAAGAAGTAGAGAAACAAATTGGTGAAGTTATTAAGGTTGTCAGGTCTGATAGAGGTGATGAATACTATGATTATTTCACTGAGATGGAACAAAAGGAAGGGCTATTAGCGCGATTTCTAAAAGAGGAAGGCATATTACCTCAGTATACCATGGCTCATAGTAGTTACTAGAATGGTGTAGCTGAAAGAAGAAATTGTATGCTTAAAGAAATGGTTCGAGCGATGTTGAATCACTCAAACTTTCCCTTGACCTTCTGGGGTGAAGCTCTTAGGACAACAATACATATTTTGAATAGGCTTCCTACGACGGTTGTTTAGAAATCTCCTTACGAGTTATGGACATGTAGAAAACCTACTTTGTCATATATGTGCATATGGGGATTTCTAGCTGAAGCTAAGTTGTATAACCCATATATAAAAGCTTTTGATCCTAAGTTGACTAGTGAATTTTTTATTGGTTATCCAGAAAGGTCAAAGGGCTTTAGGTTTTATTGTTCATCTCATAAACCACAGATAGTGGAAACAGATAAAGCGAGATTTCTTGAATTTGAGATCGATGCATCTCAAAATATTAATTTTGAGAAAATGCAGGATTTAGGTTTCATACCTACTAAAGATAAAGACCTAGTTTTTCCTGTCATTGTCCATTTGGATAATGTCAGCGAAAGTCTGGTGAATGAACATCAATCCCAAACAGAGTTAGTTGTTGATGAGGATATACAACAACAACATGATACATAAGTTCTTTTTAAACCACATGTAGCACTTGTATGGAGGTTCATGAGGACCAGGAAATCTGCTATCCATCCGGATTATATGGTGTATTTTCAAGAGTCCAATAATTTTATAAATATTTAGGATGATCCCTTCACCTTTACAGAAGCCATTGAAAGTGAAAAATCAACACATTTGATCAATGCTATGAAAGAAGAGCTTGACTCCTTGGCAAAGAATCAAGTGTAAGATCTTGTACCTCGACCTGATGGAGTTATACCTGTTGGTTGTAAATGAGTTCATAAGACCAAAACATACTCTAAAGGTCATGTGGAGAGGTACAAGGCTATGCTTGTTGCAAAAGGTTTCACACATATAGAGGGCATTGATTATAATGAGACTTTTTCTCCTGTCTCAACTAAGAAATCATTAAGAATAATCATGGCATATGGTTTAGAAAGAGTAACAGAATAACAATATTAAAGAACCAATAGAATAGGTAAGAGACCAACATATTCATAAAGGTAATTTCAGCATGCTAAAACATTGAACATGAATTGTAGTGTAATACATGAAAATATGATATTTCATAAAGGAGTGTTCATCTTTATGACTCATATGATTCATTCTTGTGATAAAGAGTAGCATGTGAACCCACATGAAGAATTAAATCGAGATAACAATATAAACCTCGATTTAATATACTTTTAGTGTTAATGGGTTAAGTGGGAGAATGTTGGACATTTGGATAGGGGTCTAACTCATTGGGTGACCCGGTTTGACATTAAAAGACTAGTGGGCCAGTGGACATCATAGTGGAGGGTAGTTAATGCCATAAGAAAGGAGGTTACATGTATGTGAAATGTCCACATTCAGTGTATCTCCCTCTCTCCTCCACTATATAAAGGGCTGGCTGGCTGCAATAGATGATGAGTGACATTGCATGGCTTTAGCCTAACTCGTATTAAGCTTAAATTGGGTTCAGGGTCCTGCTCACCGTCGATCTTAGGCCTGCACTCATCGTGGGCATCGACCGACTGAGGAGAATGCCAAGCACACACACTCTATGACGTCTTCAGGTACGCCTTTTAATTTTGTTTTTGATATGGCTGAAAATGCCAACAGAAACTGCCCCTAAGATAAGATACCTAACCGTGCTGGCTCTACCTGCCATACTTACAGTCACTGTCCTGGCAACGTAAAACTCCATGAGATTACCCCTTTGGTCCCAGGGAGTTTTCACGTTTCAGTTTGCACAAGGGATTACGCTCATGTCTCAAATTGTTTGTCACACACCTGATATACTCATATCTTTGCGACAGACTTAGATTTATGCTCCTTTAAATTTCTAGGATACTTGATTATGGAAAAAAATCGCAAGGGTGCTTTTGTGTATTGCAGAAGGAGCGTTTGTGCCACAATCCGCGAAAACAAAATCGCCCTCCCGTCTCCCAACCAACACGATGCAATTCTGCTGAAAGGAAGGTGGTCGTGTTCATTTTGGGGCTATCTTTCAACAAAGAAAGAGAAAGAAAGAGAGATCGTTGTTTGCGTTGCCACAGTGGGGCTCACAAAAATGCTTAGTGCCAATGGGAGGTGTTACCAACACTATGTTCTTGTGCATCTATGGTAGCGTTACTCACCCCGTTGGTGCAACCGACAATTTTGGTGGTAGCTTTAACACCATAAAAAATATCGAAGATAATTTGAAAATATAGTGATCTAACATGATATTTTTGACGACCGATATTATGTTGAAAAGCACGATATTTAAAAAGATGCCTATTTTGAAAATATTGTACTTGAACACAACTTTACTTCTTTAGTGTTTTAAACGCAATTAGTTGCAACTTTTGTGTATTATTTATGTGCTTACTGTGTTAATACTTTTTTTATATATCGTTGCATATATGATATTTTCTCGAGAAAAAATAGATCTTTTAAAATATAGAGAGATTTTCCCGGGGTTAATGATTATGCTATGGAGGATAGAGCCAAGGGAAAAGCAATAATAAAAACTAAATTAATGCCCTCTTAACATAAAAACTAAGAGATTAATTCTCTTGTGAACATGACAAAAGTTTTTCATTAATCACTTTAGAAAGAGGGAAAGTGTGTTTTTCTCATACTTTTTACACTTCTTTTCCAATTTTTCATCTTGTTTTCGCATGTTTGCACATTTTCCTAACTTCACATTTTTCATCTTTGTTGGGTTGGGTACCGGGTCTGCCCATGATGGGCGAGATCTGGACCCATCCCACCATTTGAGGAGGGGGCGGTTTGGAAACCACCCACCTCCCCATCTTCTCAGAACTCTCTTAATAGCGTGAGAGACAGAGAGAGGAATGGTACACAGAGTGAGAGAGACTGTGTAGTTGCTGAAAATAAAAGAGGAACACGGTGCACAGTGCAAAGCAAAGGGAAGAAGACATTGGGGAGCATTTGGACTCGTGGAAATCATCGTTCTCTCCAAGTGAGGGTGCACATCCGTTGAGCAAAAGTGAGCATCATCGATCCACTGTTCTTTTTTTCCACTTCAACGAAAAGGTATGATTTGAACTCTTCATTGGTATCAGAGCTAAGTTTTTTTTTATGCCGTTTTCATTTGCAGAAATATCCCTTCGTTGTTCTTGGTCGGGACTTTATGCGTTCATGGTGGACGCTTGCGGTAGGGAGTCTTACGATAAGAAAAAATATTTTTTTATTGTGTTGGCATGGGATCGTTCAGTTTTAATGCCCAGACCAGATCCACACATTTTTTGTGTCTGCCCTGTTGTTACAAGACCGCAGGCCTGGTTAACGGGCTTGTTTTTGCCATCGGCCTTGTGGCTAGGGGGTTGGCCTGGCCTCCGGCGAGGTGGTTTGCTACAGCCGCAGGTACTGCGACTAAGTCGCAGACCTGGGCTGCAACCAGCCCTATTGCGGAGCAGGCCTGACCTTGGGCCAGACCCTACGACACAGGCTGCAGGCCTGCCGAGGTCTTGCGGAGGCACTGGCCACAAGTTTTTTTTTGTTTGCTCCCAGCCTGCGGCATAGGCCACAGGCTCTGTCTAGCCTCACCCGGCTCTGCGACACAGGCCACAGGTTCTTTTACGCGCTTAGCTTTGCGGCATAGGTCGCAGGCTTAGCCGACCTAACCCGGCCCTGCGGCACAAGCCACAGACCTTTACTTTCTGCCTTGCGGCATAGGCCACAAGCGTAGCCCGACCTGACCGGCCTTGCGGCACAGGCCGCAGGCCGAGTTCCTTGGCACTGCAGCACAGGCTGCAAAATTTATTTTTTGGGCTGAACCCTGGCATGGCCAGGGTCCATGTGGGTCGAGGCATTTTGGCTAATGGTTGGAGCCATAAATTTTATGGAGCCACGGATGAGCCGGGCATTCATGAATCTGTTTTATTATATATTTTATTCATGAATGTGTATGAATTTGATATAATTATATTGATTATACGATGAATTTTTAAGTACTTTGGAAGTACTTATTCAATAAGTTGATATCTGATTCAAATAGTCATAATACAGTTTAGGTAAATATAATCATCTTAAGGAAAGTGGGAGATGATTGTAAACGTAGTGATCTTTCGATTCCATGCCCTATAAAAAATTATATGTTATTTAATCGTGTGATTATAACTGCATATAGATATGCTAATGATTAGATCATAACATGCTTGAATAACATTTTTGCGCATTGCTTTACTCTTATTTTTTTTAAGAACATGGCTGCACCAAGTAAGTCAATAATGGACTTGGCACGAATTAAAAAACTAAATGGTGATAACTATGATATATGACATAGAAAGATTCAGTTTACACTAGAGGAGGCTGAGACCTTGGAGGCTCTCAACCATACTATGGATCGACCTGAAATTGGTAATGGGGCACAATCTCGTAGGGACATGGATACTTATGAGAAATGGAAGCGCATGAATACTGTTGCGCATGTCACTATGCTATGTCCTATACAGAATGACATAATGTACCAATTTGAGCATTATAAGACTGCTCAACAGATGTGGATGACCCTTAAAGATAAGTTTGGGGGAACATCAGTCACAAAGCTAAGGAGGCTGACCATCAAGCTTGATTCATACAGAAAGTCCTCTCAACACACCATGAGCCAGCATCTCAGGGAGATTTCAAACATGATTAGAGAGCTCAATAGTGTAGGGCATACCCTTACAGATGAACAACAGGTCCAGGTTGTGATTCGCTTCATGCCACACAGTTGGGAGCATATGAAAATTAATATGACTCATAACGAAAGTATTAAGACTTTCGATGATATCGCTTGTCATGTAGAGCTGGAAAATGATTGCCTTGAGGCGACTCAATCATCTAGCATGGGGGCATATGTGGTAGAAAGCTCTAAAAGGCCAAATTCTTTTAATAAAAAATTTTATGGACCAAGGAGGTTAAATAAGGGTAACAAGAAGGGACAAGACAAAGAGAAAGAAAATAAGCTTTATCAACGCTCTAGGAAGCGTGAAAGCAAGAAAAATAAGGCAAATGCAAAATGCTTTAAGTGTGACAATTTGGGTCACTATGCTCGTGAATGTCATGAGCAGGAGAAGGTACATTCTCTTATGACTCTTGTTTTTTGTGCAAATGTTTGTAGTTGTGCACTAATTATTGAATCTAATCTTATGTGGATTGTAGACTCAGAAGCCACCGACCATGTGACCAAAGACCGCACAAACTTCGTCGAATACAGAAAGATGTCATCTGGTTCGAAGTGGTTGTTCCTGGGGAACAACACTAAAGCAAAACTCAAAGGGATTGGGACTTGCAAATTGGATTTGCGAGAAGGGCGATCTTTATTATTATATGGTGTTCTGCATGTTCCAGAGATTCGACGAAATTTGATTTCAGTTTCTGCTTTATCTATGTTAAACTATAAACTTGTGTTTGGAGATGTCAATGTTGACATTTTTTGTGGACATACTTTAGTTGCTTCTGGTTTCTTGATGAATGGTTTCTATATGTTGGACACTGAACTTAAAAATTTAAATGTTAGTGATGAATGCTTTTCTCTTGTTTCAACTGCTAATAATATGGATGTGGATGTATCTATATGGCATGCTTGACTTGGACATATAGAGCAAAAGAGAATGGATAGGCTCGCACGAGAGGGTCTTTTGGGATCCCTTGCGAAGATTGAAATGCCTATATGTGAGCATTGTCTTGCTGGAAAAGCAACTCGATTGCCTTTTGAAAAGGCAATTAGAGCAACCTATCCTTTTCAATTAATTTATTCAGATATATGTAGACCAATGAATGTGGCAACGAGACATGGAGCTTCTTATTTCATCACTTTTATTGATGATTATACACGATTTAGCCATGTGTATTTAATTTCACATAAATCTGAAGCATTGGATTGCTTTAGATCCTTTATGAACATGGTGAAGAATCAACTTGATCGTAGGATCAAGGCTTTGAGAACAGATCATGGACGTGAATATCTATCTGAACAATTCAAGGAATTGTGTGATGATAAAGGGATAGATAGACAATTAACTACTCATCGAACTCCGCAACAAAATGGTGTTGCAGAAAAGAGGAATAGGACCCTCTTAGAAATGATCAGGTCCATGATAACGCAGGCAAATTTACTCATTTCCTTTTGGAGTGATTGCTTGTTGACTGCCGCTCATGTATTAAATCGTGTACCATCTAAATCTATTTATTCAACTCCTTATGAATTGTGGAAAGGCAGAAAGCCAGATTTGGCTTATCTCAGACCCTGGGGGTCTGCTGCATATGTCCATAATCTTTCCCATCAATATGAAAAATTGGGTCATAGGGGAAAGAAGTGTATCTTTATATAATACTGTGAACATTCAAAAGGATATGTGTTCTTAGGAGAGAATACTGATGGGAGTATTTCTGAAATAGATTCTAGAGATGCCACATTTATTGAAAGTGGCTTTCCTAAAAGAGGAGAGATAGAGCATCACTTCCAGATCTATGAATTGGATGATGAAGATCAATCTAAAGAAATTGATCATCATGTTTTAGAGACACAAGAGGATGTGTCTATACCACTATTGGATAGTGAGAGTAACACTCAAGTGAAAATTGATTTTGATGAAGATCTGGCAACTCTAAAGAGTTTGAGGAAGAGAATTCCTCGTCGAAGATTCCAAATTGAAGGAGAAGACTTTGTAGTTTTGCTCCAAGATGATAAGATACCTCAAAGTGTTAGAGATGCTTTGTCTTGTTCTAAAAGGGATGAATGGCACAAGCCAATGGAAGAGGAAATGAATTCCATGGCATCCAACGAGGTCTGGGATTTTGTTAATCTTTCAAAAGGAAGAAAACCTATTGGTAGCAAATGAGTTCTCAATATTAAAAGTAATGTTGATGGATCTATCGAGCGATATAAAGCTCGTTTAGTTGCTAAAGGATACACACAGATGGTAGAGATAGACTATGATGAAACATTCTCACATGTGGTCAAATTAGCCTCTATTCGCCTTTTGTTAGCCATAATGTCACATATGGATTTATAATTATATCAGATGGACGTTAAAACTGCATTCCTTAATGGAAAACTGGATGAAAAAATATATATGGAACAACCCGAGGGGTTTATTACTGCTGGTTTTGAGCGCAAAGTGTGCAAGCTCAAACGATCCATTTATGGATTAAAGCAGTCATCCAAATAGTGGTATTTAAGGTTTCATGAGACCATCATGAGCAATGACTTTGCTATGATTGATGAAAACCACTGTGTTTATCTTAAGCGTCAAGGTCCAAAATTTGTAATTATAATTCTATATATGGATGATATTTTATTGGCTAGTAATCATTTGGAGTTTCTAAAAACCATTAAAGAATGGTTCTCTATTCATTTTGAAATGAAAGACATGGGTGAAACATGTTTTATGCTGGACATAGAGATTAAAAGAGATCATTCAAGAAGACTTCTTTCTCTTTCACAAGAGTCATATATAAAGAAGGTCTTAGAACAATTTCATATGCAAGATTGTAAACCCAGAGATACTCCTGTTGCAAAAGGGAATGATTTAAGTCTTAAGATGTGTCCAAAGAAATCTAAAGAAATAGAAGCTATGTTCAAAGTCCCTTACTCCAGTGCAGTAGGCAGCCATATGTACCTTATGATGTGCACCCGACCTGACATATGTTATGTAGTAGGGTTGGTGAGTAGATATCAAGCTAATCCAGGACAAACCCATTGAAAGGCTATCAAGAGGATTATGAGATATCTTAAAGGCACATCCAATTCAGTTCTTTGTTACCATAGTGGTAACATGTGTGTGGTAAGCTATACTGACGCAGATTGGGGCGGAGACCCTAATGAGCATAAGTCTACGTCTGGCTATGTGTTCTTGATGAACAATGGTGTTATATCTTGGTGTAGCAAGAAGCAGACGTGTGTAGCCTGATTCACAATGGAAGCTGAATTTATTGCAGGCTCGTTCGCAGTGCATAAATGTGTTTGGTTAAGAAGATTCATCAAACATTTGGGACTCTCTTCTGAAGCAAAACTGCCAGTGACTTTATTCTGTGATAATCAAGCGACAATAGCGTTTACTAAGGATCCCAAGTTTCACAATAGAACCAAACATATTGATACTATATGCAAGTATATGTGCAATATTGTATCTAAAGGCAAGGTTGCCTTGGCATATGTTAATACCCAAGATATGGTGGTAGATCCCTTTACTAAGCCAATCAATAAGGATTTTTATGTTAAACATGTAAAATCTATGGGTATTTGTAAGATTTGATATGCTAATGTTATTCCTATTTCTTTCTATGATCATTGTATAGCATGTTGCACATCTATATAAGTATGCTACCAGGTTTGAGATAAATCTTTTCACACGGATTTATCGCCTCAGACGCTGCTTATGGACGGGCTGAGATGAGATGTAACAAAATCCAAAGTTGCTGAATTAATAAGCATGTCGGATTTTGGGGATATCATATGATAATAACTCAGAAGAGTGGGAGTACAATGAGTTATGATATTTGCCATATATACGTATATGGGATACATCACCCTAACTAGGTTAGAATGATGTCTCGTGTATATTTAACTATATGGAGAGACCGACCTTGCTATCTAAATGTCAAGGGTAACCTGGTTGACCAGATCTGAGGACTTAGATAGACATTGCTTGAGAATGTGCATCCTGAAGGACTCAAGTTAGTTTCTCGGGGAGGAACTGAACTAGTATAGATCTGTACGACAGAGAATTTATGGTGTATACATATACTTATTAGAGTGAGATTATCTTGCCGTAATACGTGAGTCATACCATACCTTTAAGTCGACCACAAAAAGAAATGAAGAATGATCCTTGCTTCTTCATTGTGTGAGCCCTTGACACACACACACACACACATATATATATTTTAGTGTCCTTATTGACTTTTGACCTCATTTTAAGGAGAAAGATAAGTGTTGCTACTTTAGCATGTTGCTTAAGGCTATGTATGATTCAACCTAAAAGAACATGTCTGGGAAAACAACTTATCTTGATTCAAAGAATAAGAGTTGGAAAGGAAGATCATTTGACATTTTCAGATTATGCACATGTTAAAAGCTAGCTTATTTTACAGCATCCTGAGGATGTTTGGGTTTATGATAAAACATGTGACATAATGGAAGGCCTTATCTAGCATAGCTTAGCACTATAATATGTGCAGAGGGATTCAATATGCTAGAATGTGAAAAAATATATTTGATCTAGGACACAGTGAGCTTCTTACCTGGCTTGTGCAGGTATACCTTGTTTTATCTTATTCTTTGCAGGTTTAGGCTATTATGTTACACTAACTGGTACATAATATGCCTCTACTCTCTAAGCTCACGGGTCACACGGTCCATTTGTCAGTATGAATACCCGATGTTATTCACCATCTGAACAAGTTTACTGTTCTTTCTTCTAAGATCTCTTCCCATCACGTGCGAGTGGAAGAATGTTGAGTTGGGTACCGGGTCCGCCCATGATGGGCGAGATCCCGACCCGGCCCACCATTTGAGAAGGGGGCAGTTTGGAAACCACCCACCTCCCCATCTTCTCAAAACTCTTTCAATAGCGTGAGAGACAGAGAGATGAATGGCACACAGAGTGAGAGAGACTGTGTAGTTGCTGAAAATAAAAGAGGAACACGGTGCACAATGTGTGCACAATGCAAAGCAAAGGGAAGAAGACATTGGGGAGCATTTGGACTCGTGGGAATTGTCGTTCTCTCCAAGTGAGGGCACACATCCGTTGAGCAAAAGCGAGCATCATCGATCCACCATTTTTTTTTTGCTTTCGCTTCAACGAAAAGGTATGATTCAAACTCTTCAATCTTTATTTTGTATCTCATTTATATTCGTTCTATGAATTGATTTCTTATTGCCATAATTGCTGCTTCAAGTTTCTCTATTTAATTCCTATAGTAAATAATTTTCCATTATTCAAAACGAAATTTCCTCTTTTTCTTTTTTAGTGTGTCTATGCTACATTGGTTTATTAAAGAGTCCTTTTTCTTCAGGTACTTCCCAGCAATTAGTATGTCATCACGTTCATCACGCTTTGATGGGCTTATTTATCAAATATATATTTTGATAATATCATGAGAAAATGTGATATTTTAGGCTGCCATTTTACATAACAAAAAAATACTGTCGATCGCATGCTGTAAGACGGCAAGAGAGATGGAGAAAATCAATTTATGATATTTCTTTATTCCAAATGAGGCAGATACAATACAGTTCTTATATCGTTACATTTGAGATAACGTTGATCCCTTGATTCTCGATATCTTGAGAACAGAATACAGACAATTTATCAGGATCGACTTTCCTGATTTATCAGTAATATACATTGGTAACATTACAAGGTAAATACAAATAGTAAAATACGTGATGAGTAAATCACTTAATTTACATGATAGTTCCAATACGCCCAACCTGGACTTCAACAGAGAATTGCTCGCTGCCGAATGCCTCTGTTAAAATTGTAGGTACATTATGAGGCCGTGGGAATGAATTTTGTACTAACACAATACCCAAAAAATGGAGCGGAGGGTCATGGGGCAAGAAGCTCAATCTGAATCGCAATAGCCGATGATGTCAAGTTTGTTGTTGGGAGACACGAGGATACCCTGTCCAAGAGTACCTTTAAGATAGAAGTGCAGCCTCCATATGTGGTTTGTGGGGCTCCAGTCAAACATTGACTTAAGATATGGATAGAAAATAAGATATCGAGCCCGGTGATGGTCAGAGACGCCCAATCAACTACATGTATCTGCTCGAATCGGCTAAAAGAACACTATCTTCATTGCTGAACTTTAATTGTGGTTCATGGGAAATAGACATGGTTAGACTCCCAGATAGCCCATGTCTTCCGAGATATCAAGGACATATTATCTTTGATAGAAAAATATACCTTGTTTGGATCGAGCCACTTCGATTCTCAGAAAATATTTGAGTTTGTCAAGATCTGTAAAGCAAAATTAGTTGTTAATTGATATGTGATTTGAGCTCAGGGATTTGAGATTGATTATTGTCAGCTAGAATGATGTCATCAACATGCACTAAGAGGAACATTTGGCTGTGTTGATCGATGCAAGAAAACAAGAAATAGTCCACTACAAGAAAAACGTGTATTGGCGACAGATGTTATCCGTCGCTAATCCATCGTTGTACATCTTTGCGATGGACTTTGTGATGGAATAACGACGGATAGCATCCGTCGCATAACCCTAGTCGCTAAATTGCGATAGAATTTTTCTGTCACTAATCCATCGCTATGTTGCGATGGCCTAGCAACAGATTATGTACGTCGCGAATTCATCGTTAAATGGAGACCGATTTGGTTAAGCGACGGAATTTAATCTGTTGCTATTTTTGTCGCTACCATTTATCGACAGATGCATATCCATCGTTGATTTCCGTCGCTAATTTGGTGATGAAAATTAGCGACAACTTAAATTCTGCAGCAAACCCACGACTGCTTATAATGTCCGTCGATAATTTGTAATAAAAATTATATATTTTTTTGAAATATTTTGAAACTCGAGAAAAATTTCTCGTACAATTCATATATTCTGTTTATAAAAAAATAATACAAATAAAAAATACATACAAATTAAACAGAAATGCTAAGTTAAGAAAACTTTAACTACCAAGTATAGTCCTTGTGAAGTTATAATTAGTTACAAGTTTGTCAAACAAATTAAACAAAAAAATCTAATCCTCGCCAAGATTTTGGGCATCATCCTCTTTATTTTCTCGATCTTCTCCTTCTTCCATGCCGCTATCAGCTCCTCTACGCTGATCATCTCCAGCATCCTACAAAAGAGAACCAAAATGTTAGTATTTATAAACAAAACATAATGAAATAAGTTATATGCAATCCACCTAATCTAATGTAACAAAGTAAATGGCTGAATGACACATAGAATAGTAATAAACTGAAGGACATTAACAAAATTATAAGAAAAAAATTATAGCAATTCAATCATGTATACCTGACGGGCACCTGAGCTCATGTTGAATGCAGATGAAGTTCCCCTGTCTTGAAAAAAGTTGCACAACTCATTACAGACAAGGTTGAGAATAACATCATTAAAAAAGTGTTGCATTTTGTCCTCAAGACGCTGATAAACACCATCCCAAGACATAGTAGGGTCAATAGGACGTTGGGAGTTGATGATGGCGGGAGAACTCTGTGAGTCTGGGTTGTACGAGGCAACGACTGGTGTGATGTTCATGTTACTCCCAAACTCGAACACACGACCCTTTTTGGGTTCACCTGTAGCAGTCACCCATGCTGCATGATCAAAAGACAGATGCTGAGTAAAGTCATTGTCATATCACTGTATCATTTGCTGCTCGTATGACTCCTACAAAGTAATAATTAGAATATGAATTAATAATTAAGAATTATAATGTTTATGATAACATAATTCAAAGTAACTTGTATATTACAATGTTTATTAATACAATAAATACATATCGTTGTCGCTCTTGCCTTCTCTGATACAAAATCTCCCGTGCTCTTACGTTTATGTGTTTCAACAAACATCCTTATAAGGCACAATGCTTCCTTTTTCTGTTTCCTGCAATGTGACATGATATAAAAAATCGATTAATAAGTATGCAAAAATACTTACAAATTTGACAATATATATATTAATGACTTACCATTTTCTTTTGGTGGCTGCCAAAAGTCCTAGATCCACCTGTGTGTAGATGTGCATCGAGCATCACTGCTCGGTTTTGTGCAGCCTTTGTTGAGCGGTTTCGAAAATCATTGCTCCCCTACTTGTCGCACATGCCCTCCCAATAATCTTTCCTGACAGTAGCCGACCCATAGACCTTTCACTGCAGTGGATCATCTATCCCACCAACTGCTTTTTTTGCTGCAGTCTTCATATTGTGTAACATGTCGGCAAATCGATTGGCAACCATCTTCTGCCACACTATCCTCGCGTCCTTCTCCTCGTTTGCACTCGTGAAGCGTTGGGAGGCCTACAAATACTTTCAAAATGTTAGCACACATAAATATAAAACACTGCTTGTTATGATAAATAATTACATACCATGAATGAAGAAATTAAGTTGTCCAGCATCTCTCTCGGATACTCTTTCTATTACGCTACTGGTCCTGGAAGATGATGCAGTAATGACTTCGTAATTCCTCGTATTACTTCTTGCTGCTCAAACCTTGCACTGCACGTGAAAAGATACACATTAACAATCGACCATCAATATACATTTTTTATAAGTTAAATACTGAATAAGTGACAATGAAATACTTACGGTCAACCATCGATATACACTATTTGAATTACTTGTCGTGGGTCACACTGAGAAGACCCTACATCCGGCGTAGATGGGTCATGTGTAGGTGAAACAACACCTACAGAACAATGAGTTAGACATTCACACAATATACATTTTAACTAATCAAATATAGAATTATTTAAATGATATACCTATCAAAGGAGCCCGTGAAGATGAAGGCTTAAACTGGATACCACTGGGTGCTTGACGAGTGTGTCTTCCACGAACCATATTCTAACAAATAAAAATGTACTGGCAATACATTCAAACATTGCAATACATTTCAATATATTCAACTCAATACAATACATTTCAATACATTCAAATCATTCTAGTCATTCAGATCAAATTGAAAAAAACTTCATGCAAGACATTCAAATATTGCAATACATTCAAATAATTCTAACATGTTACATGTGCATTCAATTCATAACTCTATACCTATCGAACATACATAATTAATTTGAAAAATATCCGAGACATGCAATACATTCAAATATTATAATACATTTTAATACATTCAAATCATTCTAATCATTCAGATCAAATTGAAAAAAATTTCATGCAAGACATTCAAACATTGAAATACATTTCAATATATTCAAATCAATACAATACAATTCAATACATTCAAATCATTCAGATCAAATTGAAAAAAACTTCATGCAAGACATTCAAACATTGCAATACATTTCAATATATTCAAATCAATATAATACAATTCAATATATTCATATCATTCTAATCATTTAGATCAAACTGAAAAAAACTTCATGCAAGACATTCTAACATTGCAATACATTTCAATATATTCAAATCAATACAATACATTTCAATACATTCGAATCATTCAGATTATTCAGATCAAATTGAAAAAAACTTCATGTAAGACATTCAAAGATTTCAATATATTCAAATCAATACAATACATTTCAATACATTCAAATCATTCTAATCATTCAGATCATTCAGATCAACTTGAAAAAAACTTCAAGCAAGACATTCAAATATTGCAATATATTTCAATATATTCAAATCAATACAATACATTTCAATACATTCAAATCATTCAGATCATTCAGATTAAATTGAAAAAAACTTTATGCAAGACATTTCAAACATTGCAACACATTTCAATATATTCAAATCAATACAATACAATCATTGTCAGTTGTATTTCACTAGTTTGTGAATGATTCGTCATCACTTGTCTGACTTTCATACTCTTCTTCTTCCTCCTCCTCCTCCTCTTCGTCATCATCTTCTTCTTCTCCATTTAGCGCTCATCCACTTCGTATATCATTTGGATCACATTCTTTCATGCATGTGTCATCAACCAATGGAGATATGACATGCATATCATGTGCGACATCATGACCATAAGAGAAGTCATACATATCATCTGATTGATGGTATTCACCCTCTTCAACAATCTTGTCTTCTTATAACTGATCATACTTGGGGTATAGTTTAGACTTCACCTTACAAACTACCCACCATTCATTTCTATCTGACTTCCTTGTACTCAGATATGAAGTATAGTACACTTGTTGAGCTTGCGAGGCTAATATAAATGGTTCATATGCTTCAAACTTTGACTTACTATTCACCTCCGCAATGCCTGAGACTTTGTCGACTCTTGTTGTTGTGGGATCAAATAATTGACACTTGAATAAAGTTAAGCTATTATTTGTGCCTAAGTAAGTCAACTCCATTATTTCTTCTATAACACCGTAGTAGTCATGTTCATTTTCACCATAACTGCTACCCTTGTCGCACACATCACTATTCTTCGTTGACTTGTTGACACCATAGTCTTTTGTATGAAATCAATAACCATTTACGATGTACCCGTTGTAACACTGCACAACTTTAGACGAACCACTTTGTTAATCACATATTCCTTGATCTTTAACATCACCATGGCGGACCTACAAGCACAAACAAGGACTATGATCACGACAAATTAAGTATCTTATTATTGTATAAAGGGAAATAATGTATACAATCATTCTTACCAACTCTTTCAACCATGCCACAAATTTATTTTCATGTTCTTTATGTACTTCTGCATGAGTGAGTTGTGGAAGTCTTTTTCGCAACTCCAGATCAAATCGTCTACACTTAACATAAAATTATTTTACCAAACCATGTACACACGTATAGAACTTAATGTTACGTATTAAGTATACTTACTCAATGTATGGGTCGATTGCAGAGCAATTGAAAATGATATATATTTGTGCTGCGTCTTGCTCTCGATCTTCCAAGAGTCTTGACCGACAACTGCCAAATGCATGTCCAAGTGGTTGAAATATAGACAATTTGTCAGTTACAGTTAATTGGTCTCCATCATCATTACGAGGTGGGCATGTATAACGTGTTGAAATGTGAGGTTCAAAGTACATAAATGAGAAATTTGAAATGTCTTTCATGGTGTACGCCTCACAAATAGAGCACTCTACTCTTGCTTTATTTCAAACCTTTTTTTAAGGTCAAACATGCATTTGTCAACAATATACATCTCAGATAAAAATAAATTTCTCAATAGTATTGAAAAAAAAAATTAAATAAACATATACCTTTCAAATGGGTACATCCATCGATATTGCATAGGTCCACCAACCCTAAGTTCATATGGCAAATGTATGACCACATGTTCCATAACATCAAAAAATGTTAGTGGAAATATCTTCTCTAGCTGACAAATAGTAGTTACGACAAATTCTTCGAGATTCTTTACCTCAGATACTACAACTTCTGTTGCACACAATATTCTAAAAAATCTACTCAACTCGGACAATACCCCCCATATAGGTTTGTTTAACATATCATGGAATGCTTGGGGTATCAACCGTTGCATAATGACATAACAATCATGGCTCTTCAACCCATATAATTGTCCCTCGTCTATCTTCACAGCCTGGGCAATGTTAGAAATGTAGTCGTCTGAAAATCTCAACTGTATCAATCATTGACATACCAACTTTACTTGATCTGGACCAAGCACATACCTTGCCTTTGATTTCAATACTTTGCCATTGTACTCTTTGAGTTCCAATTCTGATCTTTTACATACCACTTTTAAATCCATACATGCCTTCAGATTATCCTTTATTTTCTTTTTCACGTTCATTACTGTATCAAACACATTATCAAACACATTTTTCTCCGCATGTATGACATCCAAATTATGTTGTATCAATAAGATTGACCAATATGATAGTTCCCAAAATATAGATTTTTTATCCAATTATGATCCTTCCCAAATCCAATAAAGGGTGTTGCTCTACGGGCATCTGTCAGTCCATATGAAAAGTATTGCAATCTTCTTAAAATCTCTATGCCAGACAACCTTGTTGGTGGACCTTTCATTTCAGTTGTGCATGCTCAAAACACATTCTTTTGTCATCGGAATGGATGATTGCTGGGTAGAAATCAACGGTGACAATCAAACCAGCATGACTTCTTTCCATGCGTCAATCTAAACAATTTTGTATCCTCTATACAGTACGGACATGCTAACCTCCCATGTGTGCTCCAACCAGATAATATACCATATGCAGGGAAGTCACTGATTGTTCATAAAACAACAACCTTCATATTGAAGTTTTATTTTTTGTGGGCATCGTACGTGAGAACACCATCATCCCATAGTATTTTCAGTTCATTAATCAATGGCCTCAAATAGACATCAAGATTTTGGCCGGAAGACGTCGGACCAGGGATCAATAGAGACAAGAAAATATTTTGATGCTTCATACACAAGCTTAGAGGAAGGTTGTATGGGGTGACAAATATCGAACAACATGAGTATGAGGTTGACTTACCCCCAAATGGATTAAATCCATCTGTAGATAAACCTAGTTTAACATTTCTCACTTCCAAAGCAAAGTTCTAATGAGTACGATCAAAGTGCCTCTAAGCTTCTACGTCAACAGGATATGTGATCTTGTCTTCATCATGTCGAACTTCATTTGCATGCTGATCATGCATATAATTCAGGGTTTATTAACATTTAAATATGCATGATTTTATAAAATAATGTTTCAAAAACCCAATTTTATGTTAGTTTTTGAGTAAATGTGCTAAAATGATTTAAAATTAGAAAATGCATGAAAAATAGTTTTATTTTACATTCTTATGCCTATTTTAGTTTTTGTAGTTGGTTTTAGTTTTTATTAAAAACAAAAAAATAAAAAAATTAGAGAAAAATAGTTTTATATTCATTTTAAGTGTTTGTGTTTTTTTTAGAAAAGAAAAAAAATATAGTAGATTAGTTTTTGAAATTTCTTTATAAATAAATAGTTTTGTTTTTGAAAATTTTCATAATAAACCGATTCATACGGTTTTCTTTACTTTTGAAAAAAAAAATAATAATAATAATAAAAACAAACCATTATATGGTTTGTAATTTTTGAAAATTAATGGAAAACTGAAAAAAAATATATAAATAATAATAATACAAACCGGTTGGAACCGATTTGTATTTCTAAAAAGAAAATTGAAAACCAAACCGGCTGGAACCGGTTTGGAAGTTTTGAAACTGAATAATTGTTGTTACAAACCGGTTCCAACCGGTTTGAACCATTTTAAAAACCCAAAAACAGAATAGATCGGGGCTTCATTTTGTGCGCCAAAATTTTTTTCTCTTCCCCCTCTGATTTTCTCCCTTTGTTCCCTTTTCCCAGTTGCCGGATTCTTACTTCTTCTTCTTCTTCTTCTTCTTCCAGCAGCCGATCTTCTTCATCCGGTGGCAAGGAGCTTCTTCAATCGGTGGCAGCGCACGAGGTGGAAGCCACCTCTTCCTTCATTTCCCGGTAAGTCGTCATCTACTTCTACTTCTTCTTCTTCTTCTTCTTCCAATTAGTCTTCTTCTTCTTCTTCGTTTTAATTCTTTCTGAATGATAATCTGCTGAATCTCAATTTGGAAAAAAAAAAAAGAAAACATAAAAAGAAAAAAAATTCTGTGAAGAACTCCGGCGATTGACAAGTATTCTGCCGGAATGCTGTTCTGATGAATAAATGTTGATGATATGATCAAATTCTTGATTCAGATGTAGTGAATTAGTTTCTTTATATCAAAAAAAAAAATAAAAAAAAAAATTCTGTTCTAGGTAGTATCGATCATCTGGATCGATTTTTTTTTTGGCGATAACTTTTCCGGTGATTAATTTTTTTTTAAAAAAAAATCTTCTTAAAAGAGAGATGTATGCAATTGAAACTATGGAGTTGCTGCAGATGTTGCCGAAATCCCCTGCGTTAACCAGAGAGAGACTGATTTTTTAATCTGTTTTACTGTTTTTTTTCCGGTGACTAAATTGTAATTCAGTTTTTTGATTCTCCGGTGGCTAATTGATGTTTACTCAATAATCGGTTGTTGAAATAGGATCTAGTTTTATGATATTCCGGTGGATCCCTCTTCTGTTAACCATTTGCAGGAATCTCTTGTTTCAGCAGGAAACTTCACATTTATCGTGAAGATATTTGACATCAGTGGTGTTTCCAAAAAAGGATATATTGTTTTTTTTCTGTCAATGGAGAATAGCTGCTAGTTGAGTCATGTGTTGCTGTTTTTAGAATTTTCAATGGAGAATAATGATATGATCAGACTTACTACATATTTTCAATGAATTCTTTGTTATACATTGAATCAAATCACTCGGTATAGAGAATAGTTTTCTACTGATAAGATCCAGTGAAATGCTGAGTTTCATTGTTCATTTTTTTCTAAAATTCACTGTTAATTCTTAATGAATTCATTGCAAAGTTTTCATTGAAAGATAATTAGATCATATTTGAGCTTTGTTATTTTACTGAGAATTGCTGAGTTTTAAATTGCTGATGCCTTGATTAAACAAGTATTAGTTCATAGCTAAATTGATTAGTTCATTAGTATATCATTGTTTAGCTTAATCTACAAATTGTTAGTATAGTCCATTAATACTTAGTAATTAGTTAAACCATTAGTTAGTGTTAGTTAAATCTAATAATTAGCATTGTTAATTACTTTGTCATTAGAGTAATTAGTCAATTAGTAGTTAGTAATCATTTTACTTTGGGTGTAATACTTGTGTTCCTTTTTAGCTATTGTCTACTTCTTTCTCTTGTACTGCTCATGTCCTTTTGACTTGTGCAGGATTGTACGAGATTGGAGCAGAAGAGACTACGTGACACGAAGTACGAAGATAGAAGATTTTTACTTTTCAGTTTAGACTTAGAATTTTAATTGGGTTTGTAAATATTGCACTTTACGCCCTCTGCGAAGGGTATTCATTTGTTGTAATAGCTAGTTGTTTTACTTTTCTTAAACATTTTACATTTCAATAATTCAGCAATAAAGAATAGTTTAGAATTGTGTGCTTGAATACAAAATATTTCCGTTCCCTGAGTTCGACCCGGTCTCATCCACTAGTGAGAACCGGTTTTTATTATTTGATGTCTGGTTTTCACATGTTTTACATTTAAAAATCTTTTCAAAATTACAACGATTTAAAAGAAGACATCAAATTTTTGGCGCCATTGCCGGGGAACAGCGTAATATTAGTATTCACTTTATTGCCTAGTGTTTGTGTTGCATTTAGGTTTAGAACCACATATGTGCATATCTTAGAGAAGAGCTTACTTTTCTGCACAGCCCACCTATTAGGATCCCCTTAGAGGTGACTGTGTACGATTGGTACCGTACACATAGATTTTATATTTCTTTGCATAATCTCTGTTATGTGTAACTGTGTGGTGTTTGTTTAGTTTTTGTTTTTAGTTTACCCGCTTTGTGGTTTGCGTGGTTTGGCCGCTTAGTGCGTTAGTTAGGTAGAAAACCCAAAGTTAGGACGTGAGCTACACCGGTCTAGTAAGAGGTGTATGCAAGGGCGACGCTCACTTGCCCCTGAGTTGGTAGAGCCGATTGAGGACCCCGAGTCCCTTATTAGGAGAGCCCAAAGATCTGCAACCATGGCTGAGAATCAGCAGATTACTCGTCCCCTTAGGGAGTACTTCATGCCTAACACCTATACTCCCGCCTCCTGCATCACAAGACCCGATGTAGGAGCGAATCAGTTTGAGATTAAGGCCAGTGTAATCCAAATGCTACCCTCATTTTATGGCCTTAGCAATGAAGACCCATATCGTCATCTCGACAAATTCTTAGAGATTTGTTCGACAGTGAGAATCAACAACTTTGGAGATGATGCTATGAGGTTGACCTTGTTTCCCTTCTCTTTGAAGGATAAAGCCAAACACTGGCTGAAGGCGTTAGATACAGTTCGAATTACCACATGGGAACATATGCAAAGAGAATTTTAAAAAAAATATTTCCCAATCGGTAAGACGAATCAGTATCGAAAGGCCATCACCAGTTTTTCGCAAATAGAGGGGGAACTGTTCCATGAGACTTGGGAGAGGATGAAGGATCTTCTCCGCAAGTGTCCCCACCACCAAGTGCCTAGGTGGCAACTGGTGCAATATTTCTATGACGGTCTTACTGAGAAGAATCGTCAAATGGTTGATGCCGCATGTGGGGGCACTTTCATGCTTAAGAGTGAGGATGAAGCGTGGTTGCTCTTTGAGACATTAAGCGAGAATTTGATGCACCATGCGACAGCTTCACGGTCTGATAGAGTTGCACCTGTACAGGATAGCGCTAAGAAGGCAGGTATTTTTGAGATAGGGATGAACCTTGAGTTGAGCAACAAGGTAGACCAACTATCCCAGAAATTAGATCAATTATTGTTGGGTCCCTCTCCTGCCATGCAGGTGTGTGCGTTGTGTGCGAGTCCTGCACACCATGTTCTCCAGTGTCCAGCTGCGCCACAGTATCCTGAGTTTGTCCAAGAGCAAGCTCAGATGGCTCAAAACTTCGCTAGGCCCGCACCCAATCTATTTGCCAATACTTACAACCCGGGCTGGCGAAACCATCCAAATTTCTCATGGCGTAACTCACAGGCCCAAGCCCCTAACTCTTCCCAGAGTCAATCTAGGCAAGGTGGTTATACACCTGGATTTCACAGATCCAATGATCCTCCAACCCAACCTGCTTATACTCAAACCCATTTTCAGGAGCCTTCGCATAGTCAGTCCTTCGAGGACAAAATGCTACAAGCATTTTCAGATATTAAGGCGAATTTGAGCTCACATACCCAGTCGATTGCAAAATTAGAAACTCAAATGTGGCAGCTCGCTGAAGCACTTAGCAGGAGAAGTGAGGGGGCATTGCCTAGTCAGCCTATAGTTAACCCTAGGGGGAAAGAACCTCTGCAGAGTTTGCATATGACAGATATACATCAAGAGCAAGCTCAGGCAGTAGTAACCCTTAGAAGTGGGAAGCAGTACCATTCGAGGGAGGCTGCAGAAGAAAGAGAGAAGATAAGTAAGAAGCAGCCTGTCCCTAATGTTTTACCTCAGGAAAGCGAGAGGGTTCTTCCATTTGAGCCTTCCACAACCCATATTCCCAAAGCCCCCTTTCCTGAGGCGTTAGAGAAACCGAGAGTTCTAGGTAAGTCGGGAGTAAACATGCAAGAGATGCTTGAGATATTCAAGCACGTTCATATAAACCTCCCCTTACTAGATGCCATCCAGCAAGTCCCTGCATATGCAAAGTTCCTCAAAGAGCTTTGTACACAGAAAAGGAAGTTGAGGTCCCATGCGCAAAAGAAAATATATTTGACTGAGCAAATAAGCGCAGTATTGCAACACCAAACCCCACCTAAACTTAAGGACCCAGGGACCCCTATCATCTCATGTGTCATAGGAAACATCACTGTTGACCGTGCTTTGCTTGACCTTGGGGCAAATGTTAACATTTTGCCGGGTTTCTTCTATGACAAATTTGGATAGAAAGAAATGAAATCTACACCTATGACGCTTCAACTTGCGGATAGATCGATTAAGGTCCCGAGAGGGGTACTAGAAGATGTTTTAGTCAAGGTGGAGGATTGTTATTTCCCTGTCGACTTCATGATATTAGATATGGAGGGAGTTGATAGCATCAGACAGACTCCTATTATTCTTGGTCGCCCTTTCCTAGCTACTGCAAATGCGTGCATTAATTGCCGCACTGGTGAGATGGATGTTTCATTTGGAAATAGGAAAATGAGGATGAACATTTTTTGTGCATCGATGGAGTCTGATACTGAGGAAGCTTCTTTTGATGTTGATATCATTCAGGATGTTATAGAAGCTGAGCATGATTGGTTGTTGAGTGATCCACCTCAAGAGGAGGTTGATGAATCATTCAAAGAGGATCGCCTTGATATGATAGATAGTGAGGCAGATAATGTCAGTGGGATTTGGCATTCCGAACCACTTCCAGAGTTAGCTGAGAAGCCCGCAAAGCCATCGATAGAGAGTCCCCCAGAGTTGGAGTTGAAGCCTTTACCAGCTTCACTCAAGTATGTCTTTCTAGGAAAAGAGCAGACTCTCCCAATTATTATTTCTGCAAACCTGACAGATTCACAGGAGCATCAGTTGTTACAGGTCTTGCATGAGCACAAGGAAGCTATTGGATGGTCTGTTGCGGATTTAAAGGGGACTGACCCCTCCTTTTGTATGCATCGGATCATTATGGATGAGGGAGCTAAACCCTCAAGAGAATCGGAAAGGAGACTAAATCCTCACATGAAAGAAGTGGTGAAGAAGGAAGTAGTTAAATTGTTAGATGCTGGGATTATTTATCCCATCTCCGATAGTCAGTGGGTGAGTCCTACCTAGGTTGTTCCCAAAAAGTCTGGGCTCACTGTGGAGAAGAATGAGAAATGAGAGAGCATTCCCATAAAGATTACTACGGGATGACGAGTATGTATTGACTATAGGAAGTTGAACAGTGCAACTAGGAAGGATCATTTCCCGTTACCGTTCATCGATCAGATTTTAGAAAGACTTGCAGGCCAGCAATATTATTGCTTTTTAGATGGATATTCCGGATATAACCAGGTGGCCGTTCATCCCGAGGATCAGGATAAGACAACATTTACCTGTTCCTATGGTACATTTGCGTATAGGAGGATGCCGTTTGGGCTTTGTAATGCCCCGGCTACATTTCAGAGATGTATGATGGCGATTTTCTCTGACATGATGGATGATGTCCTTGAGATTTTCATGGACGATTTCTCGGTTTATGGCTCTTCTTTTGACGATTGTCTTCAAAAGTTATATCGTGTACTTCAGCGTTGTAGGGAGACAAATCTATTGCTTAGTTGGGAAAAGAGTCATTTCATGGTACAACAGGGGATTGTTCTTGGACATATTGTGTCCGAGAAAGGTATTGAGGTCGATAAGGCCAAAGTGGAGACCATTGTCAGATTAGCTCCACCGACCTCTGTGAGGCAAGTGCGTTCATTTTTAGGGCATGCAGGTTTCTATAGACGGTTCATTAAGGATTTTAGTCAGATTTCTAGACCGTTGTGTAACCTGTTGTCGAAAAACCAGTCGTTTGTGTTTGATGATGCCTGTCTGAAGGCATTTTTAGCCCTAAAGGAAGCACTGACCACTGCTCCTATTCTCAGATCTCCTGAGTGGTCAGTGCCCTTTGAGATTATGTGTGACGCTTCAGATTATGCGGTTGGAGCAATTTTAGGACAGAAGATTGAGAAACGATCTCATGTTATTCACTATGCTAGTAGGACTCTTTCTGACACACAAATGCATTATACCACCACAGAAAAGGAGTTACTAGCCGTTGTATTTGCACTTGAGAAGTTTCGATCTTATTTGTTAGGCTCCAAAGTTATCATTTACTCAGATCATGCTGCATTGAAATATTTGATGAGTAAAAAGGATGCTAAACCGCGTCTCATTCGTTGGATTCTTCTGTTACAAGAATTTGATCTCGAGATTCGAGATAAGAGTGGATGTAAAAATCTTGTAGCAGATCATCTGTCTAGACTGACTATAGATTCATCTATTGATCAAGGACAGATTGTTGATTCCTTTCCGGATGAGCAGTTATTTCATGTCAAGCGTTTACCCTAGTTCGCGGATATCATAAATTTTCTGGTTACTAGAGAGTATCCTGCGCATTGGAACCGGAATGAGAAAGATAGATTTTTTGCGCAAGTGAAACATTATTTTTGGGAGGAACCAGAATTATTTAGATCCTGCCCGGACCAGATGATTCGGAGATGTGTGCCCGAAGAAAAGTATCATTCCATTTTATCCTTTTGTCATTCTTTAGCTTGTGGAGGTCATTTTTCTAGTCGGAAGACCGCCGCAAAGGTCCTTCAGTCTGGATTTTGGTGGCCCACACTTCATAAAGATGCTCACGAGTTCTGTAGGAAGTGTTTGCGATGTCAGCAAACAGGTCGCATTACTAAGCGCGACATGATGCCTCTTTTACCTATTCTGATTGTGGAGATTTTTGATGTTTGGGGCATTGATTTCATGGGTCCTTTTCCGCCATCGTTTGGATTTACATATATTTTAGTGGCGGTTGATTATGTTTCAAAATGGGTCGAGGCTGTGGCCACCCGAACCAATGATCATAAAGAGGTGCTTCGATTTATCAAGCACAACATTTTTAGTCGGTTCGGAGTTCCTAGAGTGATCATCAGTGATGGTGGTACGCACTTTCGTAATGTGCAGGTAGCTTCTTTACTTAGGAAATATTCTGTGCATCATCGGATTGCTACACCTTACCACCCGCAGACCAGTGGCCAAGTTGAAGTCTCTAACAGGGAGATAAAGCAGATTCTTGAAAAGACAGTCAGACCAGACCGCAAGGATTGGTCTCAGCGCCTTGATGATGCCTTGTGGGCTTATAGGACTGCTTTTAAGACCCCAATTGGTATGTCACTGTTTCGATTAGTTTTCGGGAAACCTTGCCATCTTCCTGTTGAGTTAGAACATATAGCATATTGGGCTATAAAAAAATTCAATTTCAATATGACCCAAGCTGGAGTCGAGAGAAAATTACAGTTGAGTGAGTTAGAGGAATTGCGTAATGAGGCCTATGAGAGTGCAAAGATTTACAAGGCTCGAATTAAGCATTTTCATGATCGATATATCGTTAGGGAACAGTTCGAGCTTGGGCAAAAGGTATGGCTTTATCATTCGCGTCTTCATATTTTTCCAGGTAAGTTGAAGTCAAGATGGAATGGTCTATTTGTTGTGCATAGGGTGTTTCCATATGGAGCGATAGATCTTTTTGACCCTCGCACGGGTGCTATTTTTAAAGAAAATGGGCAACGACTGAAGCCTTATATCTCAGATACTGTGACAGGACAAGACATTGAGGATGTTGATCTTTTAGAAGTTTAGGACTCACACATGTTTGTATATATTTTAAGATTTTGTAAATATTCATAGAAAAGCAAATTTTTTAGTACTTTCATATAGTTCATGTGCATAATTCATAGACCATGATCAGGGTAGGCATATTTTCACATTTTAGATTTCATTGAGTTTACTTTCTTTCCCTCATTGATTTCATCTCATGTGCATTCACTTAGTTTCACATAAGCATGGGGGAATGCCACTGGGACAGTGTAATTCAAGCATGGGGGAGGGTGTAGTAGCTCACCAGAATATTTTTGTCTACGTTCTTGCACATGTTTACACATTTCTCATGAAAAGTAGATTTTTAAAGAAAGAGTTTGAACTTATATGAATGTTATTTCAAATCTAATGTTTTTAGAGGATTTTTAAGCCCCACGAAATTTTTTTCTGACATAGATCTAAAAATTATGGTTGTTTATGCGGATTTCGAGGAAATGATGATAGATACATGTTAAAGTTTATTTTGAATCATAAATATGAATATGCACAATTGTATTTTTGAAAAACTAAGCAAATGAACAAAAGCGTAAAAAAATGAGCTCAAAAGAAAAAAAATAGCATGCGTTAGGTTGTTTGGATAATTCCACAATCCTTAGTAGATGGAACTTAGATGTAAGTTGAAACTTTTAGTTCCATTTTCGAAAAGAAGAGTGGAAAACTTTGTGATCCTAAGTAACTGAGAACAGATACAAGTTGAAATATTTGAATCTCATGTTATAAAGGTGAATGAAGGAAGTCACTTTTATGTCTTAGTTGATATCTTTTTGTATGTATTGAAAAAAATATAGAAGATATTGACATTGCACAAGGCATAAAAGCAGACCACACGCAAGCTATAAGAGAAGAATGAATACGCAAAAAGAAAAAGCGTGAAAAAAAAATGAAAAAATTGAGAAAAGAGCTAAAAAAGAGAGAAAAGTTCAGTGCTTAGAAGTGCGATTGAGAAAACCTGTGCAGAAAACATATGAGTGAGGATAAGTAAATAATAATATGTTTTTATTGGATTTTCTAAGAATAAAACATAAATAATTGTGATATTTAGAAAAGTGAAAGAAATTCTTTTTCTGTGGTGGTACATAAAAGATTCTAATTATATTGTGATTTTGAAATAACAGGAAATATTTGTGAAAATAAACTCTTTGATTACCTACTGATTGTGAGAATGTGTAATATTATGCATACATGACAAAGATGTTTGTAGGTAGCATCACTGCAAACCCTCACGAGACCTTACTCGTCCACTGGCGTAACCCAGGGGTTGAAAGGGCTTGTTGCATGAGCTAAATGCAACCGTGATTCCTACGAAAGTGAGTTAGGTGATAGTTTGATTTCTTGCATTTTTCTAGTTTGCTCGAGGACTAGCAAAACATAAGCATGGGGGTATTTGATCATGCATATAATTCAGGGTTTATTAACATTTAAATATGCATGATTTTATAAAATAATGTTTCAAAAACCCATTTTTATGTTAGTTTTTGAGTAAATGTGCTAAAATGATTTAAAATTAGAAAATGCATGAAAAATAGTTTTGTTTTACATTCTTATGCCTATTTTAGTTTTTGTAGTTGGTTTTAGTTTTTATTAAAAAGAAAAAAAGAAAAAAATTGGAGAAAAATAGTTTTATATTCATTTTAAGTGTTTGTGTTTTTTTTAGAAAAGAAAAAAAATATAGTAGATTAGTTTTTGAAGTTTCTTTATAAATAAATAGTTTTGTTTTTGAAAATTTTCATAATAAACCGATTCATACGGTTTTCTTTACTTTTGAAAAAAAAATTAATAATAATAATAAAAACAAACCATTATATGGTTTGTAATTTTTGAAAATTAATGGAAAATTGAAAAAAAATATATAAATAATAATAATACAAACCGGTTGGAACCGGTTTGTATTTCTAAAAAGAAAATTGAAAACCAAACCGGCTGGAACCGGTTTGGAAGTTTTGAAACTGAATAATTGTTGTTACAAACCGGTTCCAACAGGTTTGAACCATTTTAAAAACCCAAAAACAGAATAGATCGGGGCTTCATTTTGTGCGCCAAAATTTTTTTCTCTTCCCCCTCTGATTTTCTCCCTTTGTTCCCTTTTCCCAGTTGCCGGATTCTTACTTCTTCTTCTTCTTCCAGCAGCCGATCTTCTTCATCCGGTGGCAAGGAGCTTCTTCAATCAGTGGCAGCGCACGAGGTGGAAGCCACCTCTTCCTTCATTTCCCGGTGAGTCGTCATCTACTTCTACTTCTTCTTCTTCTTCTTCCAATTAGTCTTCTTCTTCTTCTTCGTTTTAATTCTTTCTGAATGATAATCTGCTGAATCTCAATTTGGAAAAAAAAAAGAAAACATAAAAAGAAAAAAAATTCTGTGAAGAACTCCGGCGATTGACAAGTATTCTGCCGGAATGCTGTTCTGATGAATAAATGTTGATGATCTGATCAAATTCTTGATTCAGATGTAGTGAATTAGTTTCTTTATATCAGAAAATAAAATAAATAAAAAAAAAATCTGTTCTAGGTAGTATCGATCATCTGGATCGATTTTTTTTTGGCGATAACTTTTCCGGTGATTAATTTTTTTTAAAAAAAAATTCTTCTTAAAAGAGAGATGTATGCAATTGAAACTATGGAGTTGCTGTAGATGTTGCCGAAATCCCCTGCGTTAACCAGAGAGAGACTGATTTTTTAATCTGTTTTACTGTTTTTTTTTCCAGTGACTGAATTGTAATTCAGTTTTCTGATTCTCCGGTGGCTAATTGATGTTTACTCAATAATCGGTTGTTGAAATAGGATCTAGTTTTATGATATTCCGGTGGATCCCTCTTCTGTTAACCATTTGCAGGAATCTCTTGTTTCAGCAGGAAACTTCACATTTATCGTGAAGATATTTGACATCAGTGGTGTTTCCAAAGGAGGATATATTGTTTTTTTTTCTGTCAATGGAGAATAGCTGCTAGTTGAGTCATGTGTTGCTGTTTTTAGAATTTTCAATGGAGAATAATGATATGATCAGACTTACTACATATTTTCAATGAATTCTTTGTTATACATTGAATCAAATCACTCGGTATAGAGAATAGTTTTCTACTGATAAGATCCAGTGAAATGCTGAGTTTCATTGTTCATTTTTTTCTAAAATTCACTGTTAATTCTTAATGAATTCATTGCAAAGTTTTCATTGAAAGATAATTAGATCATATTTGAGCTTTGTTATTTTACTGAGAATTGCTGAGTTTTAAATTGCTGATGCCTTGATTAAACAAGTATTAGTTCATAGCTAAATTGATTAGTTCATTAGTATATCATTGTTTAGCTTAATCTACTAATTGTTAGTATAGTCCATTAATACTTAGTAATTAGTTAAACCATTAGTTAGTGTTAGTTAAATCTAATAATTAGCATTGTTAATTACTTTGTCATTAGAGTAATTAGTCAATTAGTAGTTAGTAATCATTTTACTTTGGGTGTAATACTTGTGTTCCTTTTTAGCTATTGTCTACTTCTTTCTCTTGTACTGCTCGTGTCCTTTTGACTTGTGCAGGATTGCACGAGATTGGAGCAGAAGAGACTACATGACACGAAGTACGAAGTACGAAGATAGAAGATTTTTACTTTTCAGTTTAGACTTAGAATTTTAATTGGGTTTGTAAATATTGCACTTTACGCCCTCTGCGAAGGGCATTCATTTGTTGTAATAGCTAGTTGTTTTACTTTTCTTTAACATTTTACATTTCAATAATTCAGCAATAAAGAATAGTTTAGAATTGTGTGCTTGAATACAAAATATTCCTGTTCCCTGAGTTCGACCCGGTCTCATCCACTAGTGAGAACCAGTTTTTATTATTTGATGTCTGGTTTTCACATGTTTTACATTTAAAAATCTTTTCAAAATTACAACGATTTAAAAGAAGACATCACATGCCATATCATTTGTTTAGCTGTCATCAAAGACATATAAAGACGTTACAATCTAGGGGTGAGAGGAAAGTAACAGAGTGACTTATATGACACTTCTTTTGACCTTGTGCTACTATTTTTCTTTGTCTTTGGCTTGAACCGAGGATGTTTATATGATGAAGATGATCTGCCATTTTTTTTTTAAATACAACATGCAGTGATTGGGATAAGCATCTATCTTTTGATACCCCATACCTAGAGCATTGACCACAACCTTCGCACGGTAGAGATTTTGTGGCAATTTCTCATCTTTGGGCAACATACTCTTCACAATAGAGCACAGACGGTCAAAACATGATTGACTAAAATTAAACTTGCACTTTAAATTCAGTAGTTGAAGAACTGCAGACATGATAGTGTGACTCTCGCAATCATTCCACAGTGGTTCATCACATCTCTAAGTAAGTCATAGAATGTACTAGTTGCATCGTTTGTTGCTTCTTCCTCTACCCCAGTTGGTGCAATACTATGTTCCAAAGTAGAACCCATTTCCGGTCCTATGACATCAAATATCAGGTCCACATATGAATTATCGTGCACCACATCCACCGTTGCGTCATAATTATTTCAAAATTCTTCACCATGAAGCATCTAATTTTGATAATAACTAACAAAACCCTTCCTGTATAGGTGATGTATAACGCCATGAGGTTCTATAAATCAATTGTTCTTACACATCGTGCAAGGGCATCTGATCTGACCGGTGGGATCCACTGTATTGACACTTGCCGTTGCAAATTTAATAAAACTGTCTACACCATCCATATATTCATGCGACACCTCATTATCAACTATCCTACGATACATTCATTCACGGTTTGCAACCATTTTGTCCTATAATATTACAGATATTATCATCACAAGTTAAAAGAAAATCTTAATAATGCCATGATGAAACAAATATCTAATTTATCTATTAATTCTTATTTGGTGATTGTTTGTGAGCAATTTTTTGTTTAAACTTTCACGTGCAATACACCATCACATCATATTTATACACATCACATGGATATTTACAAATTTGAAATCAAATTACATAGAACAATACATTCATTTAAACAAAATATTCATGATACAGATTCACATGGAAGACATAATCAAATGGAAAATAACTTCATGCAAGAATGGATACAAACACATTAAACATTGTAATACATTTAAATCATTCATATCAAAACAATATCAAACATGTACCTGCAGCAAACACACTCCAATATCCCACTAACTACTACCATGCCTAGCATGAAATCCGTACTCTAAAAATAAGAACACTTTTATTCTCATACATTAAAATCATGCTCATCATGATCTCCAAACTCCATCAAAGCAGTCCTAGATATCAACAACTAAGTGAGTGTGTGAATAGTAAAGTGTTGCATCCAATAAATTAAATAATATGTGATGCACTTGCATCACTTACTCACCATGGGTATTTACCCGATTTGTATTGTTTTTGTCACTTACTTACCACAGGTGGAGGGGTACAAGAGAGATTCATTGAGAAATCTGCAAGATACACTGTGTTAAAATGAAGTCATCCTCTGCTGAAAAGAAAAAAAAATCAGTCAACAAGGCACCCGCTACCCCATGTCGAAAAACACAAGGCAGGGGGGCCACCACCTGCTAGAAAACAAGCTAGGCAAAGGGATGCCACCCCTTGCAAAAGAAATCAAGAAAGGCAGGGGGGTCACCCCCTGCCGAAGAAGCAGTAAGGCAGGAGGCACCCACTGCCGAATAAAAAAATCAGTCAACAAGGCAAGGGGGCTACCTCTGTCGGAGAAACAGTAAGGCAGAGGGTGCCCCCCCTGCGTTGTTGATTTCTCCAGCAGGGGGTGGCACCCCCTGCCAAAAAAGAAGAAAGGTAGGGGGTGCCACCCCCTGCCGAAAAACAAGTAAGGCGGGGGGTGCCCCCCTGCCAGAAAACAAGCCAGGCAGGGGGGTGCCACCCCCTACCAGATAAATCAAGCAAAGTAGAGGGGCACCCCCTGTCGAAGAAATAGTAAGGCAGGGGGCACCCCTTACCTAAAAACAAAATGAGGCACGTGGGGCGACCTCGTGCCAAAGAAAAAGCAAGGCAGGGGGTGCCACCCCCTGCCGAAAAACAAGTAAGGTAGGGGGTACCCCCTGCCAAAAAACAAGCCAGGCAGAGGGGTGCCACCCCCTGCCGGAGAAATCAAGCAAAGCAGGGGGGGCACCCCCTGCCTGAGAAATAGTAAGGCAAGGGGGATACCCTCTACCGAAAAAAAGAGAGGCAGGGGGGCGACCCCATGCCAAAGAAGAAGCAAGGAAGGGGGGCACCCCCTGCCGAAAAACAATTGAGACAGGGGCCTACCCCCTACCAGAAAACAAGTGAGGCAGGGGGTGCCACCCCTTGTCGGAGAAATCAAACAACATAGGGGGCCACCCCTCTGTCAGAAAAAAGTAAGGCAGAGGGGCCACCCCCCTACCAGAAAACAAGCGAGGCAGGGGGTGCCACCCCCTGTTGGAGAAATCAAACAACGCAGGGGGCCACCCGCTGTCGGCGATCCCGAAAGAAAAGAGGAAAAGGCGATAGGGGGTCACAGAATTTACCTGGGAGACGCCGAGAAAGACAATGGTGACAAGGATGGCATGGGGGACCGTGATCGAGACATCGTCGGTGTGTCGACGACAGCGGCGATGGCTCTGCTCGTAGGATTTTGCCGGTGGTGCCTGCTGAGAAGGGCGACAGAGGTCGGCGAAGGGGGAGCGCCAGGAAACGGTCGTGGGTCGGCGGTCGAGAGGGCGACGAGCGGCGGACCGGGGGGCGACGGGCCGGGGAGCATCGGGCGAGAGAGATGAAACATGTAAGAGAAAGAAAGGGTTCTGATTAGGGATTTACGGGAAAATTAGCGACAGTAAAATGCCGGTGCTAGGTCATCGCTTATTTGGCGATGACCTAACGACAGAAAGGTTTTGCCGCTGATCCGTCACTAAGTTGCGACAGATATTGCAACAGAAAGCATTCCATCGATTATCCGTTGCTAATGAGCGATGAATTAGCGACAGATTAGTTTCTGTCGCTAATTTTATAAAGGTTAGCGACAAATATCTTTCTCTCACTAATCCATTGTTAATTTGCGACGAATTATTTCTGTCGCAAATTGCCATCGCTAATTAACGTTTTCCTTGTAGTGGTCTGCCTTGGATTGAACAAAACCAACTTGCTTTAGGTAGGAGGACAATTTGGCGAACCAATTTATGGAAGGTTGTTTAAGTCCGTAGAGAGACTTATGGAATCGACAAACATGTGGTGCCCCCTGGTTGCAAAACCTGGGAGGCATTTGCATGTAGACATCCTTGTAGATCTTCATGAAGGAAAGCATTGTTAACGTCAATTTGGAAAAGATGTCAATTCTGTATTGATGCAAATGCAAGTAGGCAATGAATAGTAACTAGTTTAGCTACTGGAAAATATGTTTCATTATAATCAAGACCTTCAATCTGGGTATACCCCCTTTGCGATGAGACATGCTTTGTATCATTAAACAAATCCATCAGATTTATACTTGATTTTATAGATTCATTTACAT
Source organism: Nuphar pumila (assembly GCF_984573655.1). Classification (NCBI taxonomy): domain Eukaryota; kingdom Viridiplantae; phylum Streptophyta; class Magnoliopsida; order Nymphaeales; family Nymphaeaceae; genus Nuphar; species Nuphar pumila. The sequence goes on along the minus strand of NC_143252.1, from coordinate 109,105,482 downwards.
CCTATAGGTCATTTTTCTTCAGGTAAATCCATGACAGACTAAGTTTGATTCTCTTCATGCGATCAAATTTTTGTGATCATGACATCACGTCATTCTTGGTGTTTTATGGCTTGGGAAAAGGTCTTTGGTTCAAAATTTTGGGTAATGGCAGCAAAAAAAAAATACAATGAGTGTGAGAAATTTATCATATCTAAGATGGTGACTAAGTGGGTAGCGAGTTCAAAAAACTGCACCAGACAAAGATTCTAATTGAAGCACATGAGCAACATAGCATTTGTACTCCTTGAGATATGAGGGTGGTTGGTGAGTCCTACTAACGTGTTGGGTGTCAAAGATTTGGGGGTCGATGGGAATGGGAGATGGATCTACCATATATGAGATTAGAGCTGGGTTGGGGTTGATGTTTTGATTGGTTAGCACATGTGAGGATTGTGTGTCGGGTAACGTTGTGCTCGAAGGCTCAAATATTGGTAGGGGTAGAACATGACTATCATCATTATCAGGGGGTCATGACCTTGAAATGAGAAAACATTTTCGTACAATTAGACATCCCAAGATACAAAAAAATTATGAGTGTCAAGGTCATTGACAAAATAACCAACTTGACCATGTGGATAACCTAAAAAAGTGAATTTCTCGAGCACGATTGTTAAACTTGTGTGTTTGATGGATATTGAAAGCATAACAAAGACACCCATCCGAAGATGATTATATCGAGGTTCTTTGTTATGTAGAACCTCACAAGGCGTCTTTACCTTTAATGGTTTTGAGAATGTAAAAAATAAAACATAAATAAACAAAAAAAAAACCAAATTAAAATAAACCATAAAATTAAATAAAAAAGTATTAATTCAAACCCTAATCAAAGAAAAAAAAATCATCCCTAATCAAATTAAGTATAAAAATTCTTAATTAAGAAAATTTGATTCAAAGCCCTAATCATAGAAAATCAAGAAAAAAACTCGAAACAAATCAAAGAAAACCTTAATCAAATTAATTATAAAAGTGCCTAATTTAAAATTTTGATTCAAAGCCTTAATCAAAGAAAAAAAACCTAATCAAATTAACTATAAAAACTCTAATTTAAGAAATTTTATTCAAATCCCTAAGAAGAACAAAGAACTAGGCACTAAAAAGAAAAACTAAAAAGAAGAACAAAAAAGGGGGAGAGAGAGTAACGAAGAACAAAGAGGGGAAAGAATGAAGAAGGGGAAGAGGCCTCGCCAGCAGCCTCACCACCATCATGGGTGACCCCCGGTGCCGCCTGGCTGCAAGAGAGAGAGAGAGAGAGAGAGAGAGAGAGAGAGAGTAGGGGGACCCTCCCCAACATTTTTTTTTAATGTTCCTCCGTCTCCGTTCTAACCGTAACAAGGGTGAAACAAAAATTATTGAGTAAAAAGGACGTGGCAGATGCGTTCTGCGCGTCTGCCGCATCCTTTATATCCCCGTTCCCAGCATGATTTCTGTCTGAAATCGCGCAGGGACAGAAGATCAAACTACTCGTAAGAGTGATAGATTCCTGATCGTTTCTTGATTACCTATTTGTGCTTATTGTTTTCTATTTTATCGTGTGCAGCATAACCAGGACAATCTCACGTTACCGCAGTACAAAAAAAGTGCATGAAAGCCAAAACCAAGACGCTAGAAATGTGGAGGTAAATATGTCCAACAAAGTGCTTCTTTACTCCTCAAACTGTAGCGTAAGGTTAGAATGAGTCAATTAATTGCCCGTCAAAAAAGAAATTGCCAGTTGACAAAACTCATATTTTGTACTAGAATCTTTCACCCATTTTATTTTTGACTTAGCCAAGAGAAAGCCCCTCAATCACTGATCGCGCATTGGCAAGCCTTTGATTGGTAAAACCCTTGAAATGCCCTTACCTAACCTAATTGGAGCACACCCAATTTCGACCTTGTGGCAAGGGATGACAAGTTTTGAACAGTGGTTGTCCCATGGGAGGCGACAAACTATTCACCCTCAATGTTGTCAATATCGGCCTGTCTCGGTGGATACGTATAGTATCAGCAGAAATTAGATACGATACTAACCTGAATCGACTATTTTTTAATAAATATACAAAAAATATGTACGATTCACTTGAGAATCGGTATCAGCATATTCACCTGAATCTTTTGGCCAAACGATTCGGAGCCGATAACCATACTGACAACATTGGTCACCCTAACTGAGAAGGGAGGAGCCCTTGTGGTCAAAGCTGCTTCAAAATTTTAGAGCGTGCATCAGGTCAGAGTGCCCTCTGACACTAACCCGTCAGAGGTCACTCTGATGCCGTTCATCCATGCAATGAACAACATTCAAAATACCATGGTTGAACAATGTTTCCAGCTATCCATTTTGCAAACTCTAGATGCCCTTCATCTTGGGCATCCATGGTTTAAAAAAAAAGTCTGACCCATCTAAGAGATGCCGAGTCTAACCAGGGTGTTTTGATGTCGTTCATCAAATGAATGAACGGCATCAGGGTGACCTCTGACGAATAGCTTTAACTTGATCCACACTCAAAATTTTAGTATGCATTTTTTGTTATTTTTCAGTAGAACATACATAACTGATTCATTTTTTCATAATTTTGACGTATGATATGTGACTGTTTGGCTCATAAAATTTTAGGGTCATATTATAATGTTTTCCTTTCAATTTATTATTTTACTTCATCTCACTTCATCTTCTTGGTATCTACCAATCATGCTAAATTTGGTGAATCATGGTAACTGTATTGGCCTTGGTGATAGTTTTGGAAATCAGAAATGGAGCACTTGGAAAAGTCGGCAAATTCCCTTGAGGCAACCCAGAAGTAAGCTTAACTACATCATGATCAGTAGCAAAAGAACTATTCTGTGAATTTTTCTGCAGCAGGTGTGTCTTTGGAAAATTTTCAGGCACTTAGATGGAGAAGATTTATCGTCACTGCGGATGAAGGAATTGAAAAAGCTGGAACGCCAATTGAAGACTGGAGTTGAACGAGTTCGCTCGAGAAAGGCAAGAACATAGTTCAAACTTCTTTTTTTTGGCATGTTGAAATGTTTTATCAGGGTTGCCTAAAACTCTACCTATGTGTGAGAAACACATTTCCTGTGAAACTGCTTCTGTTGCATGAAAACTGAGGGGGGCTTTGTGAAGACATCCCTGTCTCGGTGGGCAGCTTGGTTACAGTTTCACTCAAGGAAAGCCTCTTTCCTTTAAACGGCCCACGTGGGAGGGAAAATGTTTCCCATGGGGGGAGGTCAACCCATTTTGACATGAAAGCTGTTTTTTTGCAGTTACTATTGGGTCCTTTCACATATTTCTGACGGACATGTTTGTTTCATCCCTTGCAGTAAATAGGTCCTATTTCCTATTATTGAGAGCCTCTTTCATAGGAAATGTCACGAAACAAACGCATAATGGATTTGAATCTTGTGGGAAACAAATGACAAATGCATGGAAAACATGTTTCCCATCGGGTTGGAACTGTGTTTTCCATCATATGGGGAAACTTGTTTACCATCATTTTTGCATTCTCCATTATCAACTGCAATTAAATTCTAGCATAAATGGTGTTTTTATTGATTCATACTTATTCAGTGGCTAACTAATTATTAGTTATTTCACCTCGGCAGAGGAAATTGATGGCAGAGCAGGTCAACTTGCTGAAAAAGAAGGCAAGTACTCTTAAAAGTTGATTAGCTTTGCATTTGCTGCTTTGGTTGTAGGTGTAATTATCCCAGCTGGGGTATCTCCGGATTAGGGCTGTCTTATTAAGCAGGCTGGTTGAAGATCAGTTCTTCCTTAAGCTGTTAGATGTCCACTGGCTCTATGTGACACTGATACTCCATTTTGGCTCCCCTATCGTGTCCCCTTGTATACAGTCATATTTAAAACCTCATAAAAATGGTCGCATCCTTGTATCTATAGCCGTATCTGATAGATCATATTTCAGATCACATCGTTTCACAATCAACATCATGACATAAATCAGGATATGAATTAACACGGTAATCACGATTAACAGTCGACCGAAACATGAACAAAGAGCAAACATGTCGATTTCTACGTAATACCAAAATCCAAACAAAAGCAAATGATCAAATAGATGCATAAAACATAATAAAAACAACAGAAACATGTTAATATTATGTAATAGGCTAAAACGTACGAAAGTACTTCCCTTAGAGAAGATTCACTCCCACATACAATGCAAATAGGGTTCGACGTTCTTCCCCCAGGATACAATAGCCTCGACGATCCAGATCGGTGCACTCCGAGGGTAGATCGTCCTTCGAAAACAATCTCACAGAACCATTGTTGCAGAAAACCCTTTTCTGGGAAAACTCAGGAGAACGAGAGAGAAAGATATCAGCAGACTGAGAGAAAATGAAGAGTCAGGCGACTTCCTCTATGTCCGTAACCCCAGCCCTAATCACGTTTTTATAACCCACGAACGATTACAAAAACGTGGAAGAGACCCGTTACGAAATACGAGGGGTCGTGACCTGATAACGAATCTATCCATTATCCATTCTGTTAACCCATTATCTAATCCAAATAAAAACAGAAAAACGGGGCAAAAAGATCATTGGACTCTAATAGGATATGACCCTGAAAAGCCAATTACCCGAACCTGAACTGGCTCTGCATGGCACGGTGAGGCGGGCAGGAGGGCGCACGCATGTGTGTGTGTGGTAGTCATCCCACTCCCTTGTTTGTTGAAACAATTGTAAGAGCTTCCATGTAGGTTATAAAGCTCACAACATTCTTGAAACTCTTCAATATGGGACTATTCCACATCATCAAGTCCAAACATACTCCAAAAAGGAGTGGTCCCCATTGTTTTCCATTATTTGAATTCTCTCTTCTCCTCTCCTTACACCCATCATTCTCCCACAAATTAAAAGAATGAAAAAAAGAGAGGAAACGAAGATGCAAGATGGAGTAATTTGCAACAAAACATATCATGCTTTCAGTAATGGTACCTTCCGGTTTGAACCACTACCTTAGTTGACTAACTTTACCCTCACAGGAACGAAGTGAACTAAAGTCTTAAACTTGAACCTTTGGTGTAGGAGTATCCATTAGCAACAACACGATAAAAGTTCTGGTTGTAATCTTTAGGGGCAACGCGTTAAAGGCCATGCGCTTGAATCCTGTGTCATGAGTGATTTGAGGAATAACCCAATTCCTTCAACTGCGGCCACACAGTCACACTCACACTCACATAGGTGAGCTTCTCTAGAGATGCACTGCTAATATCTCGCCTAGAAGGCTTTGAACTCATTCAGAGTTTTAACTCTTCCTTAACTTGCAGGTACAACACCTTTTCAGAGTAATCAGGGAAATATACACAGATACATAGTATCACATTAAGAAGGTGTTATCCAGTTCACCCTATAGCTTGTTATTACCATATTGAACCTACTTTGTGGGATCTTCACTCAGATAGGTTGGGTTGCTACTGTAGATGAACTACTGATGGGTTTCAATCCCATCCTCTCTCTAGATTTTAGGACTAATGACTTATCTAGTCATTTCGTTAATGGATCAACTATGTTCTTTTTGGATCCAACATAGTCCACAACAACCACTAACTAAGACATCAGTTCTCTTACAAATTTTATTTTGACTTGGATGTGTCTTTTCTGCTTTTGATTTTCGCAATTATGACCATATTATCACAATGCACAGATATTGCAGGAATTGGTTTGCTCATTAAAGAAAGTTCCTCAAGAAGTCTCTTTAACCACTCAACTTACATTCCTTAGATATCTAATGCACAGAGTTCAACCTCAAAAGTAGACCGTGACAAGATGGTCTGTTTTATTGATTTCCAGGTGACTGCGCCACCACCCAAGGTAAATACATACCCTGTTACGCCATAACTCTCAGAGTTCATGGCTATCCAGCTCGCATCACTATATCCCTCAAGAATGACAGGAAATCTCTTGTAATGCAAACTCAATGAAATAGTTTCTTTCAGGTATCTAAGTACCTTGTCCAATGCCTTCCAATGAGTACGATTTAGACAACTTGTGTATCTACTTAATTTTGTTATAGAGAACGAAATATCCAGTCTTGTGCAATTTGCAAGATACATCAAACTTTCAATAATTTGAGAATATCTTAATTGAGATACAGGGACACCAGTCGTATTCTTATAAAGAGGAATAGAAGGGTCATATGGAGTTGCTACAAATCTCCCTTGGTTATAGTCAAAAATTTTAAGTACTTTCTCTAACATAATGAGATTGAGAAATAGCTATAACATCAACTGAACGAGTCAACTTTAAGCCTAAGATCACATTTGCAACACCCATATTCTTCATATCAAATTTACTACTAAGAAACGACTTCGTCTCATTCACAATTTCCATATTGAAACCAAACAATAGAATATCATCTACATACAAGCATAAAATAATACAAGCATCACTTTTAACTTTGCAATAAACACATTTATCAGATTCATTGACAACAAAGCCAAATGATAAAATAATATTATCAAACTTCTCATGCTATTATTTAGGGGCTTGTTTTAGTCCATATAATGACTTAACAAGTCTACAAACTTTATTTGCATTACCAAAAGCTACATAACCCTCAAGTTGATCTATATAGATCTCTTCTTCAAGATCGTCATGTAAAAAGACAGTCTTCACGTCCATTTGATGGATCGAGAGATCATAAATGAAAGCCAGTGCAATAAGCACCCTAATTGTAGTCATCCGAGTAACCGGAGAATATGTGTCAAAATAATATATTCCCTCCTTTTGTTTGAACCCCTTGACAACCAGTCTCATCTTGTATTTATCAATGGATCAATTTGGTTTTAATTTCTTCTTAAAGATTCATTTGCACCCAATAGTGGAACTACCACGAGGGAGGTCAACCAGTTTTCAAGTGCCATTAGAGACAATTGAGTCTATTTCACTCTTTATGGCTTCTTTTTAATGCCATGCTTCAGGTGAAACCATTGCATCTCGAAAAGTGGGAGGATCTTCCTCGATAAGGTAAGTGATATAATCACTTCCCAGATCCTTGGTAATCCGTGGTCTCTTGCTCCTTTTTTATTCAACCACTTTCTCAAACTCAATTGGTCTAGGATAGGAACAAGATAACTCAACCCCCACATCTGTCATCCTTTCTACATATTTGGGAATGGAACCAGAAGTTGAAGGTATATCTAAAGAAGAAAGATTCTGAGGTACACCAACTTTCATGGAAAATACATCTTCAATTAATGTAGCTTCTCGAAGCTCAACAATAGAGTTTACATCTATGCCAGATATCTCAGGCTTAATTACTAAGAACTTATAGTCATTGATGTTCTCTACATAACCCAAAAAAATAGTATCTACGGTTTTGGGACCCAGCTTCTTTTTGTTGTGCTCTGGGACAAGTACCTTTGCAAGGCACCCCCACACTTTAAGGTATTTCAAGCTAGATTTCTTATTTTTCCAGAGTTCAAAAGGGCTATTGTCCTTATGCTTCTGAGGAACTCTGTTCAGAATATGGCAAGCCGTATTCAGAGTATCCCCCCATATATAGGTAGGCAATTCAGAACTTTCTAGTAGAGCATTTATCATGTCAGTTAGGGTTCTATTCATTCTTTATATAATCTCATTAGATTGAGGAGAATATGGAGCAGTAAACTCATGAACTATGCCAACATATTTGCAATATTCATTAAGTTGATTAGAGGTACATTCTTCTTCTCTATCAGACCTCAATCTTTTCAGTTTTCTACCAGTTTGTATTTCTGCTTCATTCTTAAAAATAAGAAACTTATCAAAAGCTTCATCTTTTGATTTTAGCAGATACACATAACAATATTTAATTTCATCATCTATAAAGGTGATAAAATACTTTTTATGATTTCTGGTTAACACTCCATTAAACTCATAGATATCTGTGTGCACCAGATCCAATATTTCAGAATCTCTAACAATCGTATGGAATGATTTCATACATTGTTTTGCTTGCACACAAATTTCACATTTTTTAGTTTTATCTATGGAATGCTTAGAAATCATCTTTAAGTTCATCATGCGCTTTACAGAATTAAAATTCACATGATCCAATTTATTATGCCACAAGTCAGATGATTGTATATTATAATCAACATTAGACAATGAATCAAAAGAAACATCATTCTCTAATTTATTACTGCAAACATGTTCAACACGAAGTTTAAACAAACCATCATCTAAATACCCTTTGCCAATAAATGTTCCAGAATATAAAATAACAATTTTATTACATTTAAAATTGAATTCACAACCCTCTCTAATTAGACATGAACCACTTAAAATGTTTCTTCTAACTACAGGCACATGATGCACTCTGTGTAAAGATAGAACTCGTCCTGAGGGAAACTTCAGATCCACGCGTCCAATCCCTAACACCTTTGCAGTCGTTGAATTGCCCATAGTCATGGATATGCCTGCAGCAGCCTGGTATGAGACAAAGACAGACTTATCAGCACAAACATGCATATTAGCCTCAATGTCAACCAACCACTCAGTTGACTCATAAGTAAGATAGATTTGAGGGTTAACAGAGAGATACACAGTGCTGGTACCAACGACCTCAGTCACCATATTGACTTGAGGTGTTCCATCTATGGTATCATGAGCCTTGGCCTTCTTGGAAGGACATTCCTTAGCTCAGTGCCCAACGTGTCCACAGTTTCAGCACAGTTTGTTCTTTGTCTTTTTTCTGGATTTTGGTCTTAGGTTTAAATTGGTTTTTCATTACAGGTTTCAGTTTTTGTCCCTTGCCTTTAAAAGATCTGGTCATCATGTTCACTTTAGGTTGTTAAGTTTGCATAACAATCTGTTTCTGACTCCTATGCTCTTCTTCAATGGCTATGGCTACCATAAGATCATTCAGGGAGATCTTTCCTCTACGGTGCTTGAGAGACATACCAAAGTCTACCCAAGACTTAAGAAATTTTTTCATGATGGTAATAACTTGAAACTTCTCTGGAAGTTTCATATCAGCCTCAGCCAAACTGTGGAGCAACAACAGAAACTCGTGTGCCTGTTTAGTGACTGACTTGCCCTCTACCATCTGATATTTCAGAAACTTGGCAACCGAGTACTTCTCAAGACCTTGGTCTTCGGTATTGTACTTTTTGTCAAGTTGATCCCATAGGGTTTTAGCAGTGGTAGACGAGGAACAATATACATCGAACAAAGTGTTGGACAGAGCCAACAAAATGCAACCACAACATATACCGTCCTCTTTTCACTCTACAACTGCATTAACCGTAGCAAGATCAAGGTTAGTCTAAAAAACCGAAAGACATTTGAGTTCTAGAACAGATAACAGACCTATAGTCGTAAACCAGATTTTCATGTATTGTTGCCAGCGCTTGAAATTCTGACCGGCAAACTTTTTAGGCATACCGAACATGTCCACTTTTGATACAAAACTAGACGAAGTCGACATGTTTAGAATCTTCTTTAAGACTGATGAATCATATTTCAGATCATATCATTTCACAATAAACATCATGACATAAATCAGGATATGAATCAACACGGTAATCATGACTAACAGTCAATCAAAACATGAACATGGAGCAAATATGTCGATTTCCACATAATACCAAAATTCAGACAAAAGCAAATGACCAAACAGATGCATAGAACATAATAGAAACAACAGATGTTAATATTATGTAATAGGCTGAGGAGTATGAAAGTACTCCCCTTAGAGAAGATCCACCCCCACATACGGTGCAAATAGGGTATGGTGTCCTTCTCCCAGGATATAATAGCCTCGACGATCCGGATCGGTGCACTCCGATGGTAGATCGTCCTTCGAAGACAACCTCTTGGAACCACTGTTACAGAAAACGGGAGAGAAAGATAGCAGCAGGGAGAGAGAAAACGAAGAGTCAGGCGACTTCCTCTGTGTCTGTAACCCTATCCCTAACCACATTTTTATAACCCACGAACGGTTACAAAAACATGGAAGAGACCTGTTATGGAATATGAGAGGTCATGACCGGATAACAGATCTATCCTTATCTAATCCAAATAAAAACAGAAAAAATTGGGCAAAAAGATCATTGGACTCTGATAGGATATGGCCCTAAAGGGCCAATTACCCGAACCCGGCACGACGGGCGCGCGCACGTGTGTGTGGTAGTCATCCCACTCCCTTATTCTTTGAAACAAGTATAAGAGCTTCCATGTAGGTTATAAAGCCCACATGGGACTATTCCACATCATCAGGTCCAAATATACTCCAAAACGGAGCGGTCCCCATTGTTTTCCATTATTTGAATTCTCTCTTCTCCTCTTCTTACACCCAACAGTATTTGTGTGACAGGCCTGGGTTGATCATAAGCTTAAGAGGTCTACAAGTTGGCCATTGGATCAGAGGAGATAAGATCAGGTGATTGATTTTCAGTATTCACTGCCTATCCTGTGGATCAAGGGTCAGATACCAAATCTCCCATTGAAAGGAATTTTGAGGGATTTGGTGTCCAATGCAAAATAATTGAAAGTCACCATCAATGGTGATTTTGAATATCACCGGGTCCAAAACCAATCATTTGTGTTCTGACATCCTCACCATCCATTTATTTTGATCGCCACTTGGGTAATTGGGAGTCGGAGGCTCTGTTTGGGAGCAGAGAGTTCGTGTATGTGAAAGAGTGGTATTGATCAGTTCCTGGGATTGGCCGCTACTGCCTATACGAGGTCATGGTTACCCATTTGAGTTTTAAGGCTATGTTTGGGAGCTAAGAGTTGGAAGGAGTTTATGCATTTGAAATTGTGGAAGATATCAATTCTTAGAATTGGCACCTATCATTCTACCACCTTTAGAGGTGATAGTGTAAATGCAAAGGAGCGACCATCTCACCTCTTTTGTCATTTCCATAAACGGTTACCTTCTCAATGCCTTTCTTTCAAACAACCATCACTGTCATAATTTGACGAAATTCAAAGCTTAAACCTCAATTCACATCCTAGCTACTAGCTTCCAAGCCTATGTGCAATTATAAAGGAGAGAGCATCTGATCACGTGCTTCCTCATTTCCATAAGTTGCCTTCTCAACACCCTTCTCCCAAACAACGACTAGTGCGGTATTTTCTACCAAACTACCAGCTCTCAAACGCAGCCGACTACAATTGTATGTGTTTAGCAATATAACTGACTATCATTCACATGCTTGCAGCAACAAGCATTGCTAGTTGAGAAAGAATTACTCCAAAGGAAGGTATGAACTATCAGCACATGTGGATATCTATCATTTTGCCTATCATATTCAATTCATTTCCCTCGTTCTTCTTCTTTTGTTCAAGTTGCTCGAGATAGATGGATGCTTGGAAAAGATGCCACAAATGGATAGAACGAATGAAACAATGGAAGCTCTCCTAAGTTGATCCAGCAAGGCAAAACTCAGAAACCTAAAAGCTCCTTACTTTGTGTCTTTTATGGGGCATTTGAATTCCTCGGATCTCAAACCAAAGATCGGGTAACCTGACCCATTAGGGTGTAGTACCAGAACCCGCCCAAGTAGCAAATTGTAGGATTCTGGTTTTGTCGGGTCACCAAAATGAAATCCTAAACCCAGATCTGTGTAATTTCAAAAGTTTACTTTCACTACAAGAAAATTGTTAATTAGCGACGGAAATTAGCAACAGATTTTTTCCGTCGCTACTTAGCGACAGATTAGCTAGAGATAGAATCTGTCGCTAATTCACAACGGATTAGCGAGGAAAAGACTATTATCGCTACTTAGCGACGGATTAGCGACTGCATGTTTTTGTCGCTACTTTTTATTACAAGAACACCATTTTAGCGACGGATTTAGAGAGGGAACTCTGTCGTCGCTAATTAGCGACGACGTAGCGACAGAATATATTCCGTCGCTTTTTTGGTATTTTGGTTTAGCAACGGCTTCGCGGCGGAATGTTTCTGTCGCTAAGCCGTCGCTAAATGTCGCGTAAATCCCTAATCCCATCCCTCTTTCTCTTTTCCCTGTTTCGCTGTATTGCTCCCTCCCGCCGCCCGTCGACTCTCGCCACCGTCCGGCCGCCGCCGCTCCCCGTCCACCGATCGCCAGCCGGCGCTCGCCAGCTGCCGCTCCCCGTCAACCTCCCGCCACCGTCCGGCGACGCGCAGGTAATCTTCTTCTTCTTCTTCTTCTTCTTCTTCTAAACGCAGGGGGTACGCCCCTTCCCTGCCGGAAACACAGGGGGTTTAACCCCCTGCCGTGCTTTCCGGCAGGGGGGGTCGACCCCCTGCGTTTCCGGCAGGGGGGGTCGACCCCCTGCCGGTGCATTTTTGCGGAGCCATATGTCAAAAACAAACATGGCATTGTGAAAATGCCTAAAGGGTTGTGTCATTTTACATGCTGGACCCTTCTTTTTTGTGAAAAATGGGAGTGGTCCGATTCAGTTTCTGTGGCAGACAAAATCCACAGAAAGGGTGACGCGGCACCCTATTCCGTGACAAGCAAACACCCCTTAAGGTGAGGTTGTTGACAGGAAAACTTTCTCCACCTTTGAGATGGAAAAACATTTTCATATCTTAATCAGGAAATTTGAAAAACCATAACCGGATCCTATAAGTTTTTTTTCCCGCTAAAAAAAAACTGCAATGTTTTCCTGCCATTTTCCTGCTTCAAAATGTATCCTTACATCTAAATCACAAAATCACATGAAGAATACTTTCTATTTACAATAGTTGGTAAATGTTTTCCATTGCACATGCTAGCCACTGTATTGCTAAATAGCAAGCAGTGTTTCATGTGTCCTACCTTTTGCCAATGTTGGACAGAACAAGTGCAGATTCTTCATCTTTCTCAAGTACTACTTAATATGCTGCCTATGTAAATCAGTTTGAAAAAAAAAATCTTTAGTAGGAATACTATGTTGCTTATGTGTTTGTTTAAAGAAAAAAAAATTGTTATGAGATACCTACGTTGCCTATGTGATCTGTTTTGAAAAGAATTTTTGTTATGGATACCTATGCTGCCCATGTGATCTCTTTTTTAAAAAAAAAAAAAGTTATTATGTGATCCCTATGTTGTCCATGTGATTAGCTTGAAAAAAAATTTGTAATATGTGTATATAAGATGTCCATATGGTTTTAAGTGTAGTTTGCATATATGTTGTCCATATGGATTTTAAGTTGAATTTTTTTTTGTAATGTATATATACAAGTTGTCCATGTTGTTCAATTTGTTAGTTTGTTAATGTCTACTGGTAGTTAGTTTTACTTTAATTTGTTTTTTTGAAATCTGGTTAGTTAGAGTATTTCAATCTATTAGTCTTTTATAATTATATTTTTCTTAGATAGATTGGTATTTAATGTTCTCACAATCAGTTAGTTAGATTAGGGCTATTTGAATTCTTTATGATAGTGGTGGTTAAACGGAGTTCACATCTTTTCTAGTAAACTAATTGATTGATTTACTATTCCTTTGCTAAGTAGTTCAGATTAGAAATTGTCTATGACTTTATGTTAGTCGACTGGTTCAACATGTTATAGCTGGTTTGTTAAATTAGCATCTTCTAGTTAGATTTGGCTTAACATATATACTATTTTTCTTTTCTCTTCTTTCAATTAGTTAGAGTTGTTTTAATTTTTTTAGTTAGTGTTTCATCTTGTTTCATGATTAGTTAGTTTGTTACTTAATTTGTTTTGTTTTTGTGCAGATTTTTCAACGGAACCAACTCGTGCTCGGCCACCTGTGGTAAGTAAATGACAAAAACAATGCAAATCGGGTAAATACCCGTGGTGAGTAAGTGATGCAAACGTATCACATGTTATTTAATTTATTGAATGCAGCACTTTATTGTTCACACACTCACTTAGTTGTTGATATCTAGGACTGCTTTGTTGGAGTTCGGAGATCATGCTGAGCATGATTTTAATGTAGAAATATGGAAGTGTTCTTATTTTTGGAGTACGGAGTCCATGCTAAGCATGGTAGTAGTTAGTGAGATATTGAAGTGTGTTTGCTGCAGGTACATGTTTGTCATTTATTTGATATGAATGATTATGATGTATTGCAATGTTTGATGTAATTGTATCCATGCTTGCATGTAGTTACTTTCAATTTGATTTTGACTTCCATGTGAAATTTTATAATAAAAGCATGCTTCAAATGATTGTATCGTGTCATTAATAGTTTGCACATGAAAATATTAAGTTATCAATGCATGCATCAAAATTCTTGTTATTGTTTGACATAGTATATTGCATGATAAATTTGATATTTTCTTCATCGTAGCATTCTGATTGTTTTTTTCTTAATTCGTTAGGATACTATTCGTAACATCATACGACAGAATGACTGCAAACCGTGAATGGATGTACCGTAGGATAGTGGACAATGAGTTATCGCATGAATATATGGATGGTGTCGATAGTTTTATTGAATTTGCAACGGCGAGTGTCAGTACGGTAGATCCCACAGGTCGGATTAGGTGTCCCTGCAAGATTTGTAAGAATAATCAATTTGTAGAACCTCATGGCGTTAGACATCACCTATACAGGAAGGGTTTTGTGAGTGATTATCAGAACTGGACGTTTCATGGAGAAGAATTTAGAAACGATTTTGATGCACGGGTGAATGTGGTGCACGATAATCCATATACGAATTTGATATTTGATGCTGCAGGAACAGAACTGGGTTCTGCTATGAGTTCTAGTGATGTAAGAACCGCCGTAGATGAAGAATCACCAAACGATGCAGCTAGTAGATTTTATGATTTACTTAAAGATGCTGATGAGCCACTTTGGAACGGTTGTGAGAGTCACACTATCTTGTCTGCAGTTCTTCAACTAATGAATTTGAAGTCCGAGTATAATTTGAGTCAATCATGTTTTGACCGTTTGTGCATGATTGTGAAGAGTATGTTGCCTAAAATGAGAAATTGCCACAAAATTTCTATCGTGCGAAAGTTATGGTCAACGCTCTAGGTATGGGTTACAAAAAGATTGATGCTTGTTCAAATCACTGCATGTTGTATTTCAAGGAGCAGGAAAATGACATATCATGCCCGTCATGTGGGCATCCTCGGTTCAAGCCAAAGACAAGAGGCAATGGTAGCACGAGATCAAAGGAAGTTTCATACAAGTCGCTCCGCTACTTTCCTATCACTCTTAGATTGCAACGATTGTATATGTCTTCAAAGACAGTTAAACACATGAGATGGCATGCAAATAAAGTTCGACACGATGAAAACAAGATCACGCATCCTGTTGACGCTGAAGCTTGGAAGCACTTTGATCGTACTCATCAGAACTTCGCAATGGAAGTGCGAAATGTTAGACTCGGTCTATGTACAGATGGATTTAATCCATTTGGGGGTAGATCAACTCCATACTCATGCTGGCCAGTATTTGTAACTCCATACAACCTTCCACCAAGCTTGTGTATGAAACATCCGAATCTTTTCTTGTCTCTGTTGATCCCTGGTCCGACCTCACCTGGCCAAAATCTTGATGTATATCTAAGGCCATTGATTGATGAATTAAAAGTACTGTGGGATGACGGTGTTACCACGTATGATGCCCACAAAAAACAAAATTTCAACATGAAGGCCGCTGTTCTATGGACAATCAGTGACTTCCCTGCATATGGTATGTTATCTGGTTGGAGCACACATGGGAGGTTGGCTTGTCCGTACTGCATAGAGGATTCCAAAGCTTTTAGATTGAGGCATGGAAGGAAGCCTTGCTGGTTTGATTGCCATCATCGATTTCTACCCAGCGATCATCCGTTCCGACGTCAAAAGAATGCATTTACAGCAGGCACAACTGAAACGGAAGGTCCATCCTCAAGATTGTCTGGCATAGAGATTTTAAGAGGATTGCGATACTTTCCAAATGTATTAACAGATGCCCGCAGTCCTACACCCTTCCATGGATTTGGGAAGGAACACAATTGGACGAAAAAATCTATTTTTTGGGAACTACCGTATTGGCCGACCCTATTGATACGACATAATTTGGATGTGATGCATGTAGAGAAAAATGTGTTTGATAATGTGTTCAATACAGTAATGAATATTAAAGGAAAAACGAAGGATAATCCGAAGGCCCGTATGGATTTAAAATTAATATGTAAAAGACCAGAATTGGAACTCAAAGAGTATAATGGCAAAGTACTGAAACCAAAGGCGAAGTACGTGCTCGGACCTGATCAAATAAAACATGTATGTCAATGGTTGAGACAACTGAGATTTCCAGATGGATATGTCTCTAACATTGCTCGGGCTGTGAAGATTGACGATGGACAGTTATATGGGTTGAAGAGCCATGATTGTCATATCTTTATGCAACGATTGATACCCCTAGCATTCCATGATATGTTAGACAAACCTATATGGGGGGTATTGTCTGAGTTGAGCAGATTTTTCAGAACATTGTGCGCATCGGAGGTCATTGTATCAGATGTAAAGAATCTCGAGGACTCTGTCATCACCACTGTTTGTCTGTTAGAAAAGATATTTCCGCCAGCATTTTTCGATGTTATGGAACATTTGATCATACATCTGCCATATGAACTAAGGGTTGGTGGCCCTGTGCAATATCGATGGATGTACCCATTTGAAAGGTATATGTTTTTTTATATTTGTCTCTTTAATGACAGATATTTAAAATTTGAAATGTATATTCTTGTCAGATGCATGTTCGACCTAAAAAAAAAGGTTCGTAATAAAGCAAGAGTAGAAGGCTCTATTTATGAGGCGTACACTTTAGAAGAGATTTCAAATTTCTCATCTATGTACTTCGAACCTCATATTCCAACACGTTACACATGCCCGCCCCGTAACGATGATGGAGAACAAGTAACTGTAGCTGACAAGCTGTCGATATTTCAACCACTTGGGCATGCATTTGGTAGTTGCCGATCAAAGCTATTGACAGATCGAGAGCAAGATGCAGCACACATCTATATTCTTTTTAATTGCTCAGCGATCGACCCATACATCGAGTAAGTATATGTATATGCAACTCAATTATAAATCCTTTTATGTTCTATATGTGGATACATGACTCGGTAATATAAGTATTTGTGGTTTGCAGACGATTTGATCTGGAGTTGCGAAACGAAGTTTCACATCTCACTGATGCAGAAGTACAAAAAGAACGTGAAACTAAGTTTGTAGAGTGGTTGAAACAGTTGGTAAAGAAGCTAACATAAATTTTGTACTTATAAACAACACTAAGTTACTTAATTGATCGTGATCAAAATCATTGTTTATGTTTGTGCGTAGGTTCGCAATGGTGATGTTAAAGATCAAGGAATATGTGATTTAGAAAATGGTCCGACCAGAGTTGTGCAATGCTACAACGTGTATATCGTAAATGGTTATCGATTCCATACAAAAGACTACGGTATAAACAAATCAACGATAAATAGTGGCGTGTGTGTCAAGGGTAGCAGCTACGGTGAAAATGAACATGATTACTACGGTGTTATAGAGGAAATAATGGAGTTGACTTACTTAGGCATGAATAACAGGGTTACGGTATTCAAGTGTCATTGGTTTGATCCAACTGCAACAAGACTCGACAAAGCTTCAGGCATTGTGGAGGTGAATCATAAATCCAGGTTTGGAACATATGAACCATTCATATTAGCCTCGCAAGCTCAACAAGTTTATTATACTTCATATCCGAGTATAAAAAAGTCAGATAGAAATGAATGGTGGGCAGTTTGCAAGGTGAAATCCAAACTATACCCCGAGTATGATCAGTTACAGGAAGATGAGTTAGCTGAAGACAGTGATTACTATCAATCAGATGATGTTTGTGACTTCGCTTATGGTCACGATGTTGCACATGATATGCATGTCATATCTCCATTGGCTGATGAAACATTCATAGAGGAATGTGATCCAAATGATGTACCAAGTGGATGGGCAAACAATGAAGAAGAAGAAGAAGAAGAAGAAGAAAGTCAAACTAGTGACAAGGAAGAATTCTCAAGCTAGTGAGCAAAATCTTATACTACAAACCTCTATTTAAATGCATTGTAATACTTGATGTGAGTTGTATTGCAATACTTGGTGTGAATGATTAAAAATTTTATTTGAATGTATTGTAATACTTGATACGAATGATTCGAATGCATTGTAATATTTGATGTGAATGATTTCAATTATCTGAATGTATTATAATTTATGCAATTAACGAATGATTTGAATTAGTGCAATACTTGATGTCAATGATTTGAATTATTTGAATGCATTGCAATGCTTGATGTGAATGACTTGAATGCATTGTAATACTTGATGTGAATTATTTGAATATATTGTATGACATATGTTATTTGTTAGAATATGGTTCGTGGAGGTTATAGTGGTCGCTCATCCAGTAGTAGCCAGGCTCAACCTTCATCTTCACGGGCTCCTGTGATAGGTATATCATATAACTAATTAGATGCTTGATTAGTTCAAATGCACATTCTGAGAATTTCTAATATATTTTTTTACAGATGATGTTGAGCCTATACACGACCCACCTACACCAGTTGATCGCACAAGTCAACAGCCAACACAGGAAACAGGGTCTTCTCAGGCTGGCACAAGAAGACTCATTCGAATAGTGTATATCGATAATCGACCGTAAGTATTTTGTTTTCAATTATTGCATATCTTTTAAATATTTTATATTGATATTTACTGTGTAACAATTCATGTGCAGCACGAGGTTTGAGCCACAAGAAGTAGTACGGGAGATTAGGAATTCACTTCTTCAACATCTACCAGGACCAGTTGCTCAATGGAAAGAGTACCCAAAGGAGGTGTTAAACAGATTGTGGTCCTCATTCATGGTATACAGTTATTCCTCATAGTTAATGTGTTTCATATTTAATTTAATTAAGCAATGTCTACTAACTTTCTGAAAATATTTGTAGGCTTCGAATCGCTTTGCAACTACGGTGGAAGAAAATGATGCAAGGAAGGTGTGGCAGAAGGTGGCTGCCAATCGATTTGCAGACATGCTGAACACTATGAAGACTACAGCAAAAAAAGCATCTGGCGTAGTAGATGATCCATTACTGTGGAAGGGCCATGATCCTATTACTACCAGTAGAGATTACTGGGATGAAATATGCGATATGTGGGCGGGAGATGCATTTAAAAATCGCTCTGCGAAGGCTTTACAAAATCGATCGAAGATGCCCGAAGCCCATCTACACACAGGTGAATCTAAGACATTTGGGAGCCGCCTAAAGAAAATGGTAACTCATCAATATATAATATTAATTTTATAAGTATTGTTGCAAACTTGTGTACTAAATCTTTTGTCATTTAACTTCGCAGGAAGCAGAAAAAGGAGGCAGTGTACCATATAAGGATGTGTTTGTAGAAACACATAAACGGAAGACCACGGGAGTCTTCGTATCAGAGAAGGCGAGAACGACAACGGTATGTATTGATTCTATTAATAATCATTGCAATATATATGCAAGTTATCATAATGTTATCATTAATTATTAATGAATACTTTAAACATTATTTTGTAGGAAGCATATGAGCAACAGATGGTAGAGCGATATGGCGAAGACGCTACTCAGCATCCATCATTTGATCCTACAGCATGGGTGACTGCAGCAGGTGAACCCAAAAAAGGTCGCGTGTTCGGGTTTGGGAGTAATATGAACACTTCACCAGTTATTGGTTCTTCCAGTTACGGCTCACCGACTTCTTGCGCCGACATAAGCTCCAAGCAACCGACTATTCTTTCTGGTGATGATGTACGCGAGATCATTAATGAATCACTGAATAACTACTTCCAATACACTGTCGCCCCCTTTCTCCGAAATGAGATCAAGGCCGCTGTTCAGGATAGGGGATCTTCGATTCCAGGTCCCTCTCAGGTATAATCACATATATAGTTTTTTTTACTATCTTAAAGCACATCTAAGCATGGTAGAATCACATATAGAGTTTTTCTAGATGCCTTAGAACACATATGAACATGCTATAATCACATATTCAATTTTTTTACTGCCTTAGCACACATATGAGCATGATAGAATCACATATAAAGTTGCTTTGCCTGCCTTAGAGCACATATGAGCATGCTATATTCACATATTCAATTTTTTTACTGCCTTAGCACACATACGAGCATGATCGAATCACATATATAGTTTTTTGCCTGCCTTAAAGCACATCTGAGCATGGTAGAATCACATATAGAGTTTTTTTATATGCCTTAGAACACATATGAACATGCTATAATCACATATTCAATTTTTTGACTGCCTTAGCACACATATGAGCATGATAGAATCACATATATATATATATATATATATATATATATATATATATATATATATATATATATATAACTTTTTGTCTGCCTTAGAGCACATATGAGCATGATAGAATCACATATAAAGTTTTTTTTATTGCATTAGAACACATATGAGCATGCTATAATCACATATTCAGTTTTTTGACTGCCTAAGATCACATATGAGCATATTATAATCACATATTCTGTTTTTTGACTGCCTTAGCACACATATGAGCATGCTATAATAACATATAGAGTTTTTTAACTGCCTTAGAACACATATGAACATGTTATATATCATTTATGATAGAATCACATATAAAATTTTGGCTTTGCCTGCCTTAGAGCACATATGAGCATGTTATATTCACATATTCAATTTTTTTACTGCCTTAGCACACATACGAGCATGATCGAATCACATATATAGTTTTTTGCATGCCTTAAAGCACATCTGAGCATGGTAGAATCACATATAGAGTTTTTTTAGATGCTTTAGAACACATATGAACATGCTATAATCACATATTCAATTTTTTGACTGCCTTAGCACACATATGAGCATGATAGAATCACATATAGAGTTTTTTTATTGCCTTAGATCACACATGAGCACATGATAGAATCACATATAGTGTGTAATTTATTTCATTATATTTTGTTTATCAATACTGACTGTTCTTTTCTTGTGTAGGCTGCTAGCGATAATCAGGGTAGTGGAGCTGAAGGGACAGATAAAGACAATGAACAAGAAGACGCACAAAATCTTGGCGATGATTAGAGGACTGTGTTGAAGAAGTTCTATTTTTTTCATTTTTCCTAATTGTAATTGTTGAATTGTAAATAATTAAACTTCTTAATTTTAAGGTGGAACGATTAATTATTATAGATACTTGTTATATGAATTTTTTTGTGTGGTTTGTTTTTTATTTACAAGAAATATAAATTGTACAGGAAATAGAAATTGTACAGTTCTCGGTAATTAATTTTTAAATAAAATTTTTTTATTTTTTTTCGTGTTTGCGACGGATTAGCGACGGATAATTCCGTCGCTATTCATATTAATCTAGCGACGGCTTAGCGACGGAACCATCCGTCGCTATTCATATTAATCTAGCGACGGAATTAAATCTGTCGCCAAGCCGTGGTCGCCGTTTAGTACCGGCGGATTGGCGACGGAATATAGCGCTCGTTATTCCGTCGCAATTAGCGACAGACCTGGCGACAGAATTATTCCGTCGCCAGTTAGCGTCGAAATATTCGCGGCG
Organism: Nuphar pumila; assembly: GCF_984573655.1. Classification (NCBI taxonomy): domain Eukaryota; kingdom Viridiplantae; phylum Streptophyta; class Magnoliopsida; order Nymphaeales; family Nymphaeaceae; genus Nuphar; species Nuphar pumila. The sequence continues at coordinate 109,083,924 of NC_143252.1, read as the reverse complement.
TAAGCATACTGTCGCCTCGTTGTCGCTAATCCGTCGCTAACATGGTTAGCGACGGATTAGCGACGGATTCGCGACGGAATGTGGTCGTCGCTAATCTACTGCTTTGTTGTAGTGTTTTACTTAAAATACATACTAAACACTTGGGTTGGGTTGTATTTGGCAAAAAAGTCAGGTGGGGTCGGGTTGCCCGAAAAATCATAACCGAAACTTAGTCTGTATATTTCTCGGGTCGGGTTTGGATTGACCTGAATATTATTCAGACCCATTGACAGCCCTAAATCTGACTAGAGATCTATGGGTTGGAGGAAGGGAGAAATGCCTAAAATGTGGGATCTATGATGGTTAGATTTTTTCTTTTTTCCATAGCAGAGCAGGGGGATTAAGTCCACCTCCTTTTAGGGCCTGTTTGGAATCTAGGATATGGGATAGGAGTCAATGCATTTGGCAAAAAGTTGATCAAACTACCACCTGGTTAATGCATTTGGGATGGCAAGTGGCATGTATTTATACTAAAGCCTGAAATTGACAGACAAATCCAGGATTTGGCAGCTACCACTTCCCATCCCAGCTACCAGTTTCCAAACAGGGCCTTACAAGAGTTATGCGTAACAACCACATGCACACCAGCCTGTTTTGAACTGCGATGAGCCATCACACGGTGACATACACTAACTGCTTCTACCAAACGAGCAGAGCCCCCTTTGGTCCTCAGAGCCAATGTTGTCAGTATCGGTATTGGCCCTGAATCGTTTGGCCAATTATTCAGTTGTATCGAACCATACCGATAGTCAAGTAGTGAATCCTTCTGTATCGACCAAAAAATAATAAAAACACATTATGTGTCAATCAGAAAGTGACACGTCTTAAAACTATTAAAATAAAATTTAAAAATAATATTTTTACATTTATTAAAAAATAGCCGATTCAGGGGTGATGCATATCGATTTTCTGCCAATACACACCGATACTGACAACATTGCTTGGAGCATTAGATTTGAGATCCATGGTCTAAGACAAGGCATGGGGTCCATTCCTTGATCTGCATGTCATGTCTGTGGATCATCTCAGAGATCTATGGCATTCAAACGCCCTTTTAAGGACCGACTTGATGATCAATGCTGGATCCAACTGATACTAAATAATGGTTTTAATTTGCAGGGTTGGAACCAAATGGATGTGACTGCAGGAAGTTTCGTCAACCGTATTGTTATGCTCTTAATATGGGTATTCGGGTAAACTTTGAAGTGTATATATAGATTGATAAAGATTCATGTAAATGTTATGAAATGAAATAAGCTATCCACCATATAAAATAAAATTTTAATATATAGTTTCATATGCCTGTGACTATCTCTGTGCATTGAGATGGAAAGCTCTTAAATAATGAAAAGGTCAAACTGCACAAGACTTGTGGCCTGGGTCAGACCTCGACAAACCCTTCCTCATCTGGATCAAACCAGCTTTGGCATAGTCCTTGTCCGGATCCACTGTACCAAATCATGACCCACAGGGCCTGTTGGATGTACCAGAAAAGCCTGGCTCCCCTTGTTTGGCAGGAGTTAGTACACGTCACCTTGTGTTGGGACGTTGCAAGTTCTAACTAGGAAAGGAAGTGGACCGGGGCAGGTGTTGGGGACAAAGTCTCCACCCCCACCCTGTCTCAAAATAGTTGTCCCCATCCCTCTGTTCCCATCCTGTCCCATTTTACAAGAATAAGGGTTTAGGTAAAGAAATATATATATATATATATAAAGATTTTATAATATATAAGAATATATTAATAATTTTATTACCAGTGATCGAGGACAGAGTGGAGCGAGTAAGTTCATCCTTGCCTTTATCTCGTACAGGTTTTGGTTTTCACTTTCTTCCCCGGTTCATTTTTCGTTTTATGTCCTCCATCTTCGATCCAAACGGAACAGGTTTGGACAGGTCCCTGTCCCTGTTTTTTTTTTCATGTCCACAGTCATCCCTAGTTCGAACCCCCAAATGGTATGGTTATATAACTGGTAGGGGTCTGCCTAACCCCAGCTTTCTCTGTCTAAAAAAGGAAGGTGAATTTTTATGTGGGGCCCACACCATGAACTTTAAGGTCTGTGTCATAACGACATACCATTTTGTATGTGGTGACAGGTGCGAACATGTTAACACCGAGATCGAATAATTGTTTTAATATTTTTAATAATATTTTAATATTTTTGTGTTATTCAATAAAAATATATCTTTACACTTAAAATGTCAAAAATAGTTTTAAGTATTAAACAACTAAAATATTTGTGCCCACCGAAAAAAATTTGAACTTGGCAATCGCATCACATGTCCTGGTACCCACGTGTCTTTGTGACATATCTTACGGTGCATGCAAACAAACAAGCTCTCTTAAGTGGAAAATTTCCCGCCCATCGGTTGTTTTCCGAGATACGCTGCCCATTTACTGCACAAACAAAGTCTAATGGGGGATGGTCGGACTTTGTTTTCTTTTTTATATAGGAAAAACTGGGGTTAGGCACACCCCTACCCGTTATACAACTATACCATTGGGTTTTGAACCAACGACGTCCCAACACAAGGTGACATGCACTAGCTGCGCCTCCCTCCCCCCCGTTGATAGGTCAGACTTTGTTTTTAGTGTAACAAATAACAAAAAATGATTGTATTTTTCTTGTAAAATGATGTGTTTTCCGAAATGCTTCAATTTACAAAAATTCTCTTCATGTCTAAAACTTTGATTCTCAACTTCTTTTAAGATGTTTTTATCTTGTAAATCTCTTCTAACGTTCTCACAAATATGATGTGAACCTCCAAATATGGTTAAAATCATCAATGAGATTCACAATATAATTGTGTGAACCTCTTGACGTTTGAATAAATATATATGTTCGCAAACCTATTGACATTCTCACAAATATGTTGTTAATCTCATTAATGATTTTATCTATATTTAGAAGTTCACAATATATTTGTGCGAATGTCAAGAGATTCACGCAAATATGTTGCAAATCTACTCAGTGATTTCAACTATATTTAAAAGTTTCTAAAATATTTGTGCAAACATCAAGATGTTTGTATGTTTACATTAAGAAATTTGTGTGTGCGCGCGCACACACACACACACATATATATATATATATATATATATATATATATATATATATATATATATATATATATATATATATATATATATATATATATATATATATATATGCAAGGGCCGTGAGGTTAGCATGCAAACATCAGATGAAGTTCGCAAGGGTAAAAATGTTTTTAAAAGATCAAGAATCAGAATTTTGAACGTAAAAAAGATTTCAAAAATGTATCATTATTTTTATAAGAACAATAGTATCATTTTATGTTAATTTAAGCATTGATGGGAGCAACTCTTAACCTGATGGATTTTGAGGTGCAAGCGTTTTTAACTATCGAATGATAGGTACAATTCCCTAGGAAGTAAGCCCCACAACCCAATTCCAGTGCACTGATCGAGAATGGTTTGTCAGCATTTTGATCACAGTTAACTTTGAATTGGGGTTCATGAGGAGTTAAAGAGGATTTTGGTTGAATATCACCCTGTGACGTCATAACTAAAAATGCCTACTAAAGTCACCTCAAAGATGAATAGCAGGTAAGACTATCAGCATGGGAAGTCAAAGCATACTGAAATTGATCAATGCTTCATTTGTAAGAAAGCCAAAGATCAAGAGATAGAGACAAGATATGTAGGGATTGACAAACTATTTATTTATTAAAGGCCTCACGACAAATACATTTTTGTACTTAAAAAAGCAAGTTGTTCACCATTGATAAACATGCTCAACTTGTGAGAGGCTATTAGGATCTGAATCAGGATCCAAATCTGTATTAAACACCATGCTGGGACATGTTTATTATTATTTTTCTTAACCTAAATGCCCCTCATATGTAAATAAGGGTATTTCAAGTATGAAATTATAACAGATTAATATAAAAGAAAAGCAAGAAGCACGATATGCTGTTATTTTCTTTTCTCTCTCTGCAGGAAACTAAGTGATAGAAGAGGATGAGTCCAAGGGTGCCACAAAATACCAGTTATAGGTGGAGACAAATCACAATGAAGTGCAGATGGAGAAATTTAATAGATGATTGGGTAAGTGATCCCATTTCTATATGGGCTTGCTCCAAGTCGCTATGTAATTTTGGCTAGATTGCTCCGGCTCAACAAACATGAAAAGACCTTGCATCCGGCGTAATTCCTCGTATTACTTCTTGTTGCTCAAACCTCGCACTGCACATAAAAAGATACACATTAACAATCGACTGTCAATATACCTTTTTTATAAGTTAAATATTGAACAACTGACAATGAAATACTTACGGTCGACCATCGATATACACTATTTGAATTATTTGTCGTTGGTCACACTGAGAAGACGCTGCATCCGGCGTATGTAGGTCATGTGTAGGTGAAACAGCACCTACAGAACAATGAGTTAGAAATTCACATAATATAAATTTCAACTATTCAAATATACAATTATTTAAAAAATATATCTATCGAAGGAGCCCGTGAAGATGAAGGCTCTGACTGACTACCACTGGGTGCTCGATGACTGTGTCCTCCACGAACCATATTCTAACAAATAAAAATATATTGTCAATACATTCAAACATTGCAATACATTTCAATACATTCTAATCATTTAGATCAAATTGAAAAAAACTGCATGCAAGACATTCAAACATTGCAACACATTTCAATATATTCAAATCAATATAATACATTTCAATACATTCACCTCCATCCTAATTAGGGGTGGCAATCGGGTCGGGTTGGCGAGTTGGCGGGTCAGCATACCTCAACACGAACCCGACCCATTTATTAAATGGGTCGTCTGTGGCAAACACGAACCCGACCCATTTATTAAACGGGTAACCCGACACGACCCGATTAACCCGTTTAATAAATGGGTCGGGTCAACACGACCCGTTTACACGACACGCGGACCCGTTTATTAAACAGGTCAACCCGATAATATAGACACGATAACTGACCCGAGTAACCTGTCTAATCATATTGGCCTTCAGACTGATGAGTTAAACTAAAGTCTAAAACTACCAATTGACAAAGCAAAATGAAAAGAGCTGACAGAGTGAATGCATCAGGGTTCAGCTCTTCAAGCTGCATCTTTCTAAACAATTCAAATGCTTTCTCTGACTGGCCATGTTCTGCAAATCCAGCAATCATGGAAATCCAGGAAACATTTCTTTCAACCATTTGTTCAAACAATTGGAAAGCTTCATTGAGGCTTCCACATTTGGAGTACATTGTGAAAAATGAACTAGCGACAGAAACATCAAGAGTTAATCCAGCCTTAACAGAAATAGAATGTATTTGTTTCCCCAGTTCTTCACAGTCTATGACACTCAGAGCACTTGAAGTTGCATATTTTTTTGGTTTCATTCCTTCTCGAGATATTTGTTGAAACAACTCAATACATCTTTCTGTATTCCGATTTTGATCATAACCAGCAACCATGGTTGACCATGTGGAGACAACAATCTTGTGACCACTATCCCTTTCTTCATAAAACACTCTCTTAGACAACTCAATATTTTGGCATTTCATATATGCATTGATGAGGGCTTCAGAACCACATCACCTGAAAGAAACCCTCCCTTCAAAATCCAACAGTGGAACTGCAAGACTTGGTCATTTTAGCACAGGTACTAAGTATGCTTGTGACAGTGTATATGTTTGCATCAACTCCAGAAGTTCTCATGCTTCGGAAGAACTCAAAAGAAAAAACAACATCCTCACGCCTAACAATGAAGACATCATCTTCCAGTGCAGTTGAAATGAAGACATCTTCCATATTGCATTTGATTACCCAACCATGAATTCCCTGACCCAAGTCCAATTCTTCCAATCCAGCACAAGTTGTTAAGGCACTTGAAAATGTAAAGGAATTTAGCAACTAATCAGTAACTGTGCATAAATATAACTGCTCAAAAATCAGTAAAAATTGCAAAACAACATTAGCTGAAAACGCAACTGATCAACAAGCGAGGTTAGGAAACCTAAGGCACCAATAAACAACAAACTTATTCCAGATGTATGGAGGCAAAAAATGCAATTGATCAAAATGATTTGTACTTACACTATTGAAAATTAAAAAAACACTCACTATTAGCCAAAACTATATCTTTTAATTGCATGTTCATCATATACAATAACTCGATACATGCACAAAAATGCATTTTAAATAGCAAAAGGTTTGATAACTGAGAATTAGAAAAAAGGAAGAACACACACCTCATTAACTGCAAGTGTTTGCCCATTACTCTTCACTTTCTTCAGCTTCCTCAAGCCTAACCAAAATGCAGTCTCCAAACCAATTAACGAAACAAATAAAAATAAGAAACCAGAAAAGACTAAGGGAATATTCTCTCAAAAAGCTCAATGAATCTCCCAGCATTGCATAATCTCTCAACATTAGCTCACCGTCAGAAGCATATTCCATTACTATGGCTCACTGAGTTGGTGTAAGGCTAAGAAACACCTGGAACAGTCAAGTTGGTATTCCACTAAGAATACCAAGCTACCAACAGAGGGAAAAAATACATGACTAAAAATCAATCATCCATGTGAATTAATTGATGCCACTGGACCAAGCAAGGCACATCCTTACTCAACATAAACACAATGTCTTACAAGTTACAACCATACTACAAACATATCCACCAAGTTGTCTTGCAGTCATCAAGATAAACATAAATAATTAAACTTCCACATCACAATAACAATTAAACATTAATCATTCGATACATTGTGTCAACAATCAACATTAAGATCAATTTATCAATTGTTTCAATCCTCCAAAGATCATGACCCTACACAAAAAAATTAAAAGAGTAAGTTAAATTATTAAGATACAACATATGAAACAAAAAAAAACATAAGTATCAAGATTTTTACAAGTACCTTACAAAATATTGGTTTTTAATTTGAGCATTCAACAGATTCTACAATTGCACTCGCGGTCACAGTTGGGTTCAAATCAATAATATCCTCCGTCAGCTCCTCCAATAATACTAAATTTTCTGTTATACCATAAAATAGTTAGTAACATATCATAAAATAGTTAGTAACATAGAACTCACTAATCAAACTCCACAAATTATTTGATACTTTGTATAAGGAAAAAAATATAAGATTATGGATTACCATTAGCATGAAACAACCAATCTCGAGTGCAAATTAACGCTTCTACTGTATCAGGTTTCAAAGAGCTTCTATATTGATCAAGTACTCTACCACCAATGCTAAAAGCAGATTCTGAAGCAACTGTGGAGATAAGAATACTCAATACATCACACGCCATGAGAGCAAGATCTGGATATCGAAATTTATTTGTTCTCCAATAATCAAGAACATTCAATTGTGAATTCCAATCAATTCGAGGCTCTTCTAGATATAATTCTAATTGTGACTTTTGTGCTTTATTCGCACTCCCACAGTTCTCAAATAAAATAAACTCCTACACACAAAAAAAATTTATTAAAAAAAACATTGACAAATATAGTAATGAAAATATATGTATTAGAAGTAATTACCATAAAAAGTGAGTTATCATTTAAACCACATTCTAAACCATTATCCAGAGGAATTGAAGATTCAATATTTGAAGCTTTAGGATTGTTCTGCATATAAATATCAAAAAGAGCAAATATCTTCTCACGAACTTGTATCGCCTCACAAGAGTCTTTTGCTTTATTATATAAGAACTCCACAAACTGTAGCTTGTATTGTGGATCCAAAACAGTAGCCATAGCTAAGATCAGACTGTGATGTTTCCAATACTTCTCAAATTTGATATTCATCTGTGTTGCCATGCATTTAATAAAACTATCTGAGCTTCGCATACCGTTGACTATGCTTAAGTGAATTAGAAACACTTCTTGAAAATATAAATTTGATGTAGAATATGTAGATCCAGAAAATAAGCATGTCACACGATAAAACAACTTCAAGAAGTCACAAATCTTTTCAACTTTGTCCCATTCTCCTATTGATGGACAATGCTTGTAATTTGAATCACTCAATTGTAAATGAAGAAATGCACGACGATATATAATAGCACCTTCAAGCATTAAATAAGTTGAATTCCATCTTGTAGGGACATCTTGTCTCAATCCTTTACTATTATTCAAAGAAGCTTGCTTAACACACTCCAAAAACTTTTGTTTTCTACCTTGTGACCCTTTCACATATTTTATGCTCTCTGGGACTTTTTTAACAGAATCATCTATCTCTTTCAGTCCTTCTTGAACTATCAAATTCAGGATATGAGCACAACAACGAATATGGAAGAATTCACCATCACATAATAATACATCCTTCAATGTAAGCTGACTCTTCAACAACTCAACAGATACATCATTTGCAGAAGCATTGTCTAGTGTAATCAAAAATATTTTTTCTCTATACCCCATTCAGTCAACAATGTATAAATTTTCTCAGATATAGCTATTCCAGTGTGTGGAGTTGGCATTGCAGAAAAATTTAGAATTTTCTTTCGCAATATTGAATTTTCATCAACAAAGTGTGCAGTGAGACATATATACCCATCAGTAGTTATAGATGTCCACAAATCAGATGTTAAACATATCCTTCCTAGAATAGACTGCAACAAATCTTTGAGTTTGTCTTTCTCTTTTTTATACATCTTTAAAACATCTGCCTTAGTTGTGTTTCTGCTAATATGTTTGGCCTCATCACATACATAGGTAATCAATGAACAAAATCCATCATAATCAATAAATTGGAAAGGCAATTCATGCTTAAGAATCATCGTTGTTACCAATTCTCGATACTTTTGTTGATCAAACTTAGAAACTTGTAAAGACATAGTTCCCTCTAATTTTGCAAGGAATATTTGACCTATGTCTTTAGTTTTCAATTTTGGACATGCAAGCATATGACGTTTTAAATTTCCGGTCCCATTCTTGCTATCTGCTTGGTAGGGTTTGTTACATAATTCACATACAGCTCTCTTTATCCCATCTTCTCCAATTGGAAGTTGCTTAAATGCTTCCCAAACATTAGAGGTTAGTTTTCTTTTCCGTCTAGTACTAGAACTCTCTCCACCTAATACTGTAGATGGCGTAACACGAACATCCTCAAAATTAATTTCTTCTGGACCTTCAACAGATGTATCCACAACGTTGTCCATTACTAATTGAAAGTAATATTTAATGTTGCCTGAATAGAGTAAAAGAACATAGGGAAAAATTAATAGTTGAGTCAGAGGTATGACACATATATCTTAAGAGGCTAACCCAGATCTTAGAGAAGTTGTATTCTCTGGATAAGAAGTAGACCAAATGCATATTCCACCCCTGAAATGAGAAAAACATATTGTAGAAAAAAAGAAAAGCACATAGAAGATACTTTTCATATGCCACTGACCTAATTCTTCAAAATCGTGCGCAAATATTTGATTAGGACCAGATGTAAATGCTAATATGTGCTTATGTTTGTGCCAACTTATAGCTTGAACACCAATTTTTGATGGTAACTACACCTAAAAAGCATGAAGTGATACCAAAATATCAGAAGATGTGTATATTCTCATCTATCAACATGACCATATGCCATACTAGGATATGTTTTTTTGAATTATCAATGAAAACACAGTTGAATCAATTCAAGTGGCCAGGCAAGAATTTTTAGGAAATGAAGATGGACGTATACAAGATGACAAAACATTGCATAAAAAAAGATGAGAAAAATCAAACCATTAGCAACTTTTTATAATGTTTTGGAATCTATTTAGCCCATAATGTATATTTATTGGCAACACAGCGTGCACATGAATCATAGTATGCAAAGCACATGATTAAAATCACTAAAAAAACGGCTCCTATATGCAACAGAAATTGATAAGTCTTATGAAGACCCTTGGTGATTCCGGATTTCTGGTGGCCTATTATGAAGAAAAATAAAAAGACCCAAGCATTACCGTCATAAGGTTTCAACCAACACTAGAGAGAGAGCAGTAATATACCAGTGTGACAGTGCTGCCAAACGATGGGAATGGGAAGACCTTTAAAAAAAGCGAAGAACAAACCACATACTTATTCCAACCCCTCCTTCAAGATAAAAAAAAAAATGAGGTGCCTTCAGCGGGAGAGATGAAACGTTGGATTGAACTTGCTTTGCTTGGGTGCCATTGCCAAACCAAGAGGAGGAACAAGAGGGAGGAGAGAAGAGGGTGGTGGTGTGCGCCTGTGCGGTGAATCGTGATGGCAACGAGAGGTGGAGAGGACTCAGAGGAGACTCAGGAGAGGTCTCTGACTCTTCGGCTCTCGGCTGCGGCTGAGTAGGAAGAATGGATTACACTTTAGAAAATTAGGGTTAGATAATGAAACATATACGAGTTGCGGGTGGTCGGGTTCGGGTAAACGGGTTGACCCGCCCGCCTAACCCGTTTATTAAACGGGTCAGCCGGGGTGGAGGGTTGGCATACCCCTAACACGAACCCGACCCGTTTAATAAACGGGTTAGGCGGGTCGACCCGTTTATGACCCGAACCCGTTTAAGCCAAACCCGAACCCGCCTAAGAGGCGGGTTGGCGGGTCGTGTCAGGTTTTGCCACCCATAATCCTAATCATTCAGATCAAATTGAAAATTATTTCATGCAAGAGATTCAAACATAGCAATACATTTCAATATATTCAAATCAATACAATACATTCACCTCCATCCTAATCATTCAGATCAAATTGAAAAATACTTCATGCAAGACATTCAAACATTGCAATATATTTCAATATATTCAAATCAATACAATACATTCACCTCCATCCTAATCATTCAGATCAAATTGAAAAATACTTCGTGCAAGACATTCAAACATTGCAATACATTTCAATATATTCAAATCAATATAATACATTTCAATACATTCAAATCATTCTAATTATTCAGATCAAATTGAAAAAAACTTCATGCAAGACATTCAAACATTGCAATACATTTCAATATATTCAAATCAATACAATACATTTCAAATCATTCTAATCATTCAGATCAAATTGAAAAAAACTTCATGCAAGACATTCAAACATTGCAATACATTTCAATATATTCAAATCAATACAATACATTCAAAACATTCTAATCATTCAAATCAATTTGAAAAAAACTGCATGCAAGACATTCAAACATTGCAATACATTTCAATATATTCATATCAATACAATACATTTTAATACATTCAAATCATTCTAATCATTCAGATCAAATTGAAAACAACTTCATGCAAGACATTCAAACATTGTAATACATTTCAATATATTCAAATCAATACAATATATTTCAATACATTCAAATCATTCTAATCATTCAGATCAAATTGAAAAAAAACTTCATGCAAGACATTCAAATATTGCAATACATTTCAATATATTCAAATCAATACAATACATTTTAATACATTCAAATCATTCTAATCATTCAGATAAAATTGAAAAAAACTTCATACAAGACATTCAAATATTGTAATACATTTCAATATATTCAAATCAATACAATACATTTTAATACATTCAAATCATTCTAATCAAATTGAAAAAACCTTCATGCAAGACATTCAAACATCGCAATACATTTCAATTTATTCAAATCAATACAATACATTTTAATACATTCACCTCCTTCTAATCATTTAGATCATTCAGATTAAATTGTATTACAAGTTCTATTTCACTAGCTAGTGAATGACTCATCGTCACTTGTCTGACTTTCATAGTCTTCTCCTTCCTCCTCCTCCTCATCTTCGGCATCATCTTCTTCTTCTTCATTTAGCGCCCATCCACTTTGTATATCATTTGGATCACATTCTTTCATGCATGTGTCATCAGCCAATGGAGATATGACATGCATATCATGTGTGACATCGTGACCATAAGAGAAATCATATATATCATCTGATTGATAGTATTCATCCTCTTCAGCAATCTTGTCTTCCTGTAACTGATCATACTCGGGGTATAGTTTAGACTTCGCCTTGCAAACTGCCCACCATTAATTTCTATCTGACTTGTAGTCGTATATGAAGTATAATACACTTGTTGAGCTTGCGAGGCTAATATGAATGATTCATATGTTCCAAACATTGACTTATCATTCACCTCCACAATGCCTGAGACTTTGTCGACTCTAGTTGTTGTGGGATCAAACCATTGACACTTGAATAAAGTTAAGCTATTATTTGTGACTAAATAAGTCAACTTCATTATTTCTTCTATAACACTGTAGTAGTCATGTTCACCATAGCTGCTACCCTTGACACACACACCACTATTCATCATTGACTTGTTGACACCATAGTCTTTTGTATGGAAACGATAACCATTTACGATGTACCCGTTGTAACACTGCACAACTTTAGATAGACCATTTTGTAAATCACATATTTCTTGATCTTTAACATCACTATGGCGGACCTACAAGCACAAACAAGGACTATGATCACGATAAATTAAGTATCTTATTGTTGTATAAAGGGAAAGAATGTATATAATCGTCCTTACCAACTTTTTCAACTATGCCCTAAATTTATTTTCATGTTTTTTCTGTACTTCAGCATCAGTGAGTTGTGAAAGTTTTCTTCACAACTCTAGATCAAATCGTCTACACTCAACATAAACTTATTTTACCGAACCATGTACACACGTATAGAACTTAATGTTACATATTAACTATACTTACTCAATGTATGGGTCGATTGCTGAGCAATTGAAAAAGATATATATTTGTGCTGCGTCTTGCTCTCGATTTTCCAAGAGTTTTGACCGACAACTGCCAAATGCATGCCCAAGTGGTTGAAATATAGATAATTTGTCAGTTACAGTTAATTGTTCTCCATCATCATTACGAAGTGGGTATGTGTAACGTGTTGGAATGAGAGGTTCAAAGTACATAGATGAGAAATTTGAAATTTCTTCCAAGGTGTACGCCTCACAAATAGAGCCCTCTACTCTTGCTTTATTCCGAACCTTTTTTTTTGAGGTCAAACACGCATCTGTCAACAATATACACCTCAAATTACAATAAATTTCTCAATAGTATTGAAAAAAAAATTTTAATAAATATATACCTTTCAAATGGGTATATCCACCGATATTGCATAGGTCCACCAACCCTAAGTTCATATGGCAAATGTATGACCACATGTTCCATAACATCAAAAAATGCTGGTAGAAATATCTTCTCTAGCTGACAAATAGTAGTTACGACATATTTCTTGAGATTCTTTACCTCAGATACTACAACTTATATTTTAAATACACAATCAATATAAGCGGAAACTGACTTTTTATTATCACGCAGGTTAAACATATAATGTTTTTTTACAAAATTTCCTTCAAATAGAACTCTGCTATGTTTTTCTATTGTGACTTTCCCAGGAATGAATATGACTTCAAATCCTTTTTCATTCAGTGTCGAGACAGAAACTAAGTTCCTCCTCATTGATGGTACATAAAGAACTTCATTAAGAAGGACACTTGTTCCACCTACATTAAGTCTATAAGACCCAATTCCACGTACATCACAGTAGGTGTTGTTTTTCATGTACACCTTGTGTTCTCTTGGACCTAATTCTTTCATGTTTACAGATCCATTTGTGCTTTTAGCTATGTGTCAGGTTACTCCATAATCAACCCACCATCTTGAGAGTTCCTCATTTGCAAATAGGCATTCAGACACCATGCAGACAACTTCTTTATTATCAGGTCTTCTTTTGTTGTTCTATTTTTCATGTTGTATATTGTTCCTGTTGAAGGTCTTCGTCCTGCAGTTCCTTTGGATGTGTCTCATCTTCTCATATTTGAAGCACTTTACTTGAGGTCCAGTTCTCTGAGGCGTTCTGGAGTTAATATACTGTCCTTTATTGAACCTGTTGTTTCTTTTTTCTTTAAAATTATTGTTGTTCCTTTTAAAGGGTACTTGATTGTTGGATGGGACATCTTGAGCTATCATGAGTTCTGACTTTTTGTCCTTGACCATGTGTTCTTGCTCTATCGCAAGTTGCAGAGGTAATTTATTAAGGTTTAGACTTTTAGTATTCAACCTAAGTGATGAGGTTACCATCCTCCAAGATACAGGCAGACTATTCAAGATGGTTGGGATTTGCATCTTGTCAGGTATCATGTTTTCAGCTATTGCTAAGTCTTTTGCCATGACCAACATACGGTTTACATGATCTACTACGTTGTCTGACTCTTTCATTTTATATGAATTGTATTGTTCTAAGAGTAGTTGAACATGTACTTCGAATGTAGTATCATATTTAGACCCAATTGCTTCCATCATTTCATTTGTTGTTTTGTAGTCTTCAAAAACTCTAATCAGGTCATCATCCATATAAGTCAACATAATAGTTCTAGCTATAAGATCATCTCTTAAGTATTTTTCATATTTTTCCTTCTCCTCTTTTGACCCTATTTATCTAGGATTTTCTACGTGTTTGTGTAATACATATTCCAAACCCTCAAGTGTAAGAGCTAAAGGTATTCTCCTTTTCCAGATTGAAAAAGTTGTTCCATTTAACTTGTCCGTTTTGGCAAGTTCAGAAGCACACACACGACTAGCCATCCTATCTCATTTTATGTTGTTTATAGCAATTTATTTATTTTATTATTATTATTTTAATAATAAAAATTTTATTAAGAAACGAAAAAAATAGACCACGAATCAGTTTCATCCTATAAAGAATTACAAAAAAAATTTATTTAATAGAAGCGGTCTTTAGCAGGAATTATTAAAAAAAACTAGCACTGAAACAAAAAACTTGTTTCTGTAAATTTAATAATCTTAGGCCTTTAAGTGAAATTTTGATAAAATCACACACGCAACCCTCTTTTAGCAAAAACAATAAAAAAAATATGCGGGTTACAATTAAATTTTTAGTAACAATGTTTCTGAATAACCAGCAAAAAGGAAGGGGCTCTGGGTAATTTCTCACCCCAAGGTATAAATACTCTAAAGTCGACTGAAAAAAATATTTTTCAGTCGACTTTTCTCTCTCTTCTCTCGAGGGTTCGTCGGAGATGCCGAGAGGTGCTTTCACATTTTCGGCCAG
Organism: Nuphar pumila; assembly: GCF_984573655.1. Taxonomy (NCBI): domain Eukaryota; kingdom Viridiplantae; phylum Streptophyta; class Magnoliopsida; order Nymphaeales; family Nymphaeaceae; genus Nuphar; species Nuphar pumila. The sequence continues at coordinate 109,068,796 of NC_143252.1, read as the reverse complement.
GGATTCTAGCAGAAAAACCTTGCCGTGTGTTTGGGTCGGTGCTCCTGGCTCAGATCTATCTCTGAGAGAAGACCCAAACCAGAACGACGATCGGACTGCCGACTTTTGGTGTTCTCTTTGTTTTCTGGTGTTTTCTCAGATAAGTTTTCCGGTGTTTTTGTTTTGATTTCCTTTTTCAGGAACGTCGGTGGATGTCTTCCCTATCGGTTACAGATTCAGACGAGGTGAGAGAGAAAAACAGAAAAAGGTTGGTCAAAGGTCAGGGGCACTGATAAAATAGCAGCGGTCGCCGGAAAAGAAAATCGGTGACAAATCAACGGAGGATTGTTTTTCTCTCTTTTTTCCTCTTTTTTTTTATTCATATTCTTATTGTAGATTTCTACAGATGAAAAAAAAACTATTCTCACAGATATGATTATTTTTAGATAGGCAAAGGCAGCACAAAAATCAAGCTGAAAAAAAAAATAAACAGCACAGTTCGAGCCATGCCGGAGCCACATTGATGTTTTCCAGTTTCGGGTCTCTTCTCTTAGAGTCCCTCAAGCAAGAGAAAAAAAAAATTCTGTGATTGTGCAAGTTTACAGTTAAAAAAAAAATAACGGGCTTTCTGAAGCACGACAAACCTGTCACGCTTTCCTTGCAGGTTTTGATAGGCGGAAGTAGAAGGATGCCGCAGACTTTAAGGATCTGAACCCGCTTTGATACCACTGATGGACGGAGTGCGCAACAGATGAGCGAAGCAGCAGAGGGACCGAGCAGAGATCTTGAAAACATGAGAAAAGAGAGAAGAAGAAGATCAGTTGTTTTAGCCTTTTGTAAGATTTGCTTCGAGAGGCTTTTTGGCTTGTGCTCTTTGTATATCGCACATCAAGTGCTGAGCATGATTTTATAATGTTTCATCTCTCGAATTTCCTTTTTGGGCTCAGCTATGCAGATAGGTTCAGCTAGATTATTGGAACGGGTATTTTGAAAACGGTTTTATTAAAAGGCTTATTTGAAATTTTAATTGTTTTTATAACTGCCCAGGCATATCCACGAACAGGCCCATGTTCATGGATATGCCGAGATGAGCGGATAATGGCCACTCATCCCAACAGGGTCCTGCTTCAAGCTGAAGACCCAGGGTAGAATACATCTGCCACATGGGATGGTTGTTGTTCTGGTAGGGTCTGCCTAACCCCAGCTTGCCTTTTAAAAAAAAATGTGTACCATAAAGTATCATGGTACAAAACATCATATACTCTCTCTCTCTCTCTCTCTCTCTCTCTCTCTATATATATATATATATATATATATATATATATATATATATATATAAAATCCCAAAACGGTAGACTAACATTTTGTGCAATGTTATCCGACAAATGTCCGCTGCTGATCATGCGCAAATGTTTATTTTTTGTGAAAATAACCTTTAGCAGCGGCCCCGACCGACACTAAAGGTCATTTTTCCTGCACCGCTAAAGATCATTTTCCCTCCCAGATATTTAGCTGCATTGTCAATGATTTGGGGCTTTTCCCATGAGACTTGTGTAAGAACTGGGTATATTACATTTGTTTGGTGAAGTTTTGTGTTCATTGACGACGGAAATGGAAACATCACCGCCTTGCATTCGCAGTTTACCAGAAATATATAAGGGTCTGACTTGGCTTGATTGTCGACCAAGTCTAATTGATTGGACCTGGTCCAAGAGAGAGCCAAATTCGATAAAAACAAAAAACTTAATTATGAGGCCGATGCTATGGACCGAGAGCAGGTCAAGTTATAAAAGTGATTCGGCATCCTCACCGCCCACAATTTACACAAGGACTATGAGGTCCTTGTGGGATGAAGCAATGAATGGTAAAGATGTCAAATCACTTAAATTTATGTGATTTGACAGATCACCTGATCTGCTCTCCTCTGGACCAATGTTCTCAGTATCCATATCGGACCTGAATCGGTTTTGAAAATGATTCAGAGAATCGGTCGATTCTAAAGCGAATTGAGCTGGATCAGACATTTTTACTTCTTTAATATAAAAAATCACAAAAAAATAGAAAACACTATGAAAATATTAAAACAATTTTAAAATATGAAAATATCAAGAAACGGGAATAGGCTTGTGAATCAGTTTGGGCCGATACTAAACAAATCGGCCGATTTGCAACGATAATCACAACACTACTCTTGCCATTGTCATATGAAACCATTGCAAGTATTAAAACTCTAAACTAAACCATGCCCTTTGTGCTTTGCTATTATATTTCATGTGTGCATGCTTAGTGTATCTTTGAGTGACAAGCTGCTACGCTTGCTTTTGTAGTATCATAAGCACAATTGATAAGTTGCTTGCTGAAAAGAATCAGCCTAATGCAGCCAGGGGTGAAGAGGTAATAACATGTTTTTGCTATAATAATTTTTACTGTGTGGTTTTCAATATAAATAGCTTGTTATTGGAGATGTGTTCTTGTGTTTCTATTCCATTGATTGCTAATGACGTAAAACCAACATGGGAATTTCACTTGTTCTGTGTGATTTTATCTTAAAGATGGCCCTAGGAACTTTTTATCAGAAGAAACAGTATGGTTTCTTCAAAATGTAGAATCTCATACAAGAGATGCCTGCACCAAAATGAAGAGAGAGAGTGAAGAGAGCAGTTCTTTTTAACTCTAGGCCAATGCATTATTTAGTAAAACTGCAACGAAAACATAATAGCGAAATTGTTAAAATATGGGTGATTTAGGGACGTAACACACCAAAATGAAACCAAACTCAGATAAGTTCACTGTGAGACTTGGCAGTGTGAGCACAGATGTTTGAGATTGCATGATATGTATCTTGTTTTTTGGGATAGGGCAAGGGAAAGATCCCCCCCCCCCGTCACAGACCGCATTGGCTGTCCTTTGGTTGGTAAAACCCTTGAAGTCCCCATGCCCACTGGAAAGTACACCCAGCTTCAACCATATGTCAAGGGACACTAATTGCGGGTTTCAAACTTGTGACATCCTGGTTTGCATGACATGTATGATAGATGCATTAGTAGTAAGAAACTGGTGTTTATGGTGGATCTTTCTTGAAATGATATTAATCGGTAGGGGATACTGATGGTAGTGGTTGATACAATTTTACTTGTTCTTCATAAAGCTGGAAAGAAATTAATGCCTTTCTCATCTAGTCCTAATTGGGGGCTTGAAAGCTATCGAGTTCAAGCAGCAAGCAGGCTCCTCGACAAAGAGACAAAGCATCTCTCGTCATTGATATAGACGAAGTCAATGTTGGAATTTAGCTCAAAACTATCTCTATGTATTTTCTTTATTTTTTATTTTTTCCTAAGTTTGTGGGCAATGAGTTCTTTATAAAATTTTAGTCCCGCATTGAAGGTTTTTTAGATAACTTTTGTTCTTATATTGAGAGGTGGTGCCTTAAAGAGCAAGGCCCTCAATGACATTAGATTTTGGTTTTATTTATCACTTTATTCTTAGATCTTGATTTTGACCTTTGGATTTTAACCTTTGACTTGACTTATCTTTTTAATACATGGGACAAATCTAATCTCCAAGTCTAAAACTGACTATTGATCAGTCTATTAATCATTAATCTTCTTCAAATCTTTCTGGATCTTATCTGAATCTATTTGGACCGAGCTCAACGATTTTTCATGATCATTTATGGTCCAGGAGCCACCTCTTATCCTTGACTAGTTGACTGTTGACCTTTTGACTTGGTGATGATCTTTTCTCGATCATTTTGAATTTTGTTTGGGCACCCTCTTTAGCCAGTCCTTTGGGCTTTTATAGCGGGCCATTTTGGCCAGTCATGACCCATTTATAGCTGGTTGTTTTGGCCTCTTAAAGGCTCTTTATGGCTTTTATGGTTGGCCTTAAGCTGCGGCCTATATAAACCCCATACCTTTCCCATCTCTCTCTCTCTCTCTCTCTCTCTCTCAACTTTGGTTTCGAAGTTGCAGTTTGAATCTAGATTTAGTTCTAGTTCAGATCCAAATTTGGTTTTAATTTGGACCAATCCTGATATCCAAATCTAGTTGTAGTTCTGATTCATATCTATTTGATATCCATATCCAGATCCATCTACTATCCAAATTTGTTTAATGGTTTGATTCATTACTAAGATCCTGATCCAATTGCTATCCAAATCTAATTATTATTAGTATCCCTATCCAGGATCCAGATTTGGTTCTTGTTCAGATTTTTATCCAAGATCCAGATCTAGTTGTTGTTTGAATCATTATCTAGGATTCAAATTTGATTATTGTTCGGATCCCTATCTAGGATCTAGATCCAGTTATAGTTCAGATCTCTATTCAAGATTTATATTTGTTGGATTATTAAACCCACATCCAGTTGTTCAGATCTCGATCCAATCATTATTTGAATCTAGATCATATTGCTATTTGGATCCGAATCTAATTTTTAGTCAAATCTAGATCCATCTACTATCCAGACCCAATTGATGTTCAGATCCATTACTAAGATCTTGATCCAGTTATTGTTTGGATCTATACCCACTTGAAGTTTGGATCAATACTCATATCTAAACCCAAGATCTTTACCCAAATCGAGCCTAGATCTAATTCCTATCATAATCAAGTGGTTGTTTAAGGTGGTTCATGTCGAGGTTATAGGTCTCAACCAATGTAGGGCGTGGACTAATTTTTTGCAAGTAGGCAAAAGCTCGGTTGTATCCTATGAGCATAGTTGCATGAATACCCATTGCACTGAGGACTTGTTCTTAAGTTAAGCAACTATCGCTTGAAAGATAGCATGTGTATACGCATGCCTCTTAGCGTACTTGGTTCAAGCTCAGTTGCTTGACCCACTAAGGTAAAATTTTCAATAATTTTTAAGTGATAGTTTTGCATATGGCGACTGTAAAGGTTGAAAACCAGGAGCTGCCCAAGTTGTTCCAGTTCAATGGCACCAACTTCAAACGATGGGAACACAAAGTACTCATCTTTCTCACGATTGCAAATATGGTGTACATGCTCACAGAGGACTGTCCTGAAGAATGGAATGGTAAAACCATTGTTGAAAATCGCAAGAGACAAAAGTGAAAGTAGGATGAGTTCGTATATCGCAAACACATACTAAATGCACTCTTTGATACCCTGTTTGACCTCTACTCATAAGTCAGCACTACAAAGAAGTTGTGTGAAGTCCTTGAAAGTAAGTACAAAACAAAAGATGAAGAAAATTATAAGTTTTTAGTTAACAAGTATATGAATTTTAAATTCTTTGATGATAAGTCATTGCTACCTCAAGTCCATGAGATGCAGATTTTAGTTAATCATATCAAGTCTGAGGGTATGAACCTTGATTAATCATTTCAAGTGGCTGTAATCATTAGTAAATTGCTTATATCTTGGAAAGAATATAGAAGTGAATTGAAACATAAGAATGAAGAGTTTACCTTAGAACAATTTCTTCAACATCTTAGAATCGAGTAAGAAGCTCGATCTCGAGATAAGATAGATGAAGTAAAAGAAGTTTGTGCTAAGGTAAACATGATTGAACGCAAATCAAAATTTAAACCCGAACTTAGGAACAAGAACAAGGAATCAAAGTTCATTACTAAGAAGAAAAATATTTCACCCATAAAAGCCATAAAGGGCCTCTAAGAGGCCAAAATGATCAGTTGTAAATGGGTCATAACTGACCATAATGGCTAGCCATAAAAGTCGAAATGGCTGGCTAAGGAGGGTGCCCAAACAAAGTCCAAAATGATCCTAGAAGGGTCAAGATCAACTTTGACTGAGTCAAAAGGTCAATGGTCAACAAGTCAAGGATAAGGGGTGGCTACTGAATAGTTTTGAACCATAACCGTTGGGCTTCTTCCAAACAGATTTAGATAAGATTCGAAAAGGATTAATGCTTAGTTAAAGTCAATTAATGGGTTGATCGATGATTAATTTTAGACTTGGAGATTAGATCCATCCCAAGTACTAAAAAGATAAGTCAAAAACCAAAACCTAAACCCAGACCCAAAGCCCAAAGTCCAAGATTCAAATCCAAATTCAAAGTCAAAGGTCAAGGGTTAAGAGTCAAGATCAAGATCTAAGAATAAAGTGATGCACAAGCACAAGATCTAATGCCCTTTAGGGCCTTATCTGCATCACCCCTCTATATAAGAAGGATAAGAGTTTTCTCCAAAACCTTCAATGTGGGATTAAATTTTTGTAGAGAACTCATTATCAACAAACTTAAGAAAAAATAAAAAATAGAAGGAATACATAGGGATAGTTTTGAGCCAAATTCCAACAATCCTCTACATTGATCAAAATTGTAGAAGATGACTCAAGAGATTGTTCACAACGATTCAGTGCATAAGTGAATGTATCTTTTGAGTTTGAACCCCACTTTAGTATTACTTAGTCTTAGTCAGTCTGGGATCTCAATAACATTAGCTTTGAATTAAAAATTCTAATTGACCTTCTAGACACCCTAACATATACTTTTACTTTAGGTGGTCATATTGTGTCTACTAATATATAGAAGTCGTAAATTATGGGTCCTATGTTGTATCCCAATTTTATGAGTGCTCTAGAGACAAAAGTCCAAGTCATATAAAAGGCAACCCCCATCTTCACACTCAAATAGATAAGTTCATTAAGGGTGTAAACCTATTTGAAACACCTCAGTCATAAGGCCTATGAATTTTATTAAGAGTTCAATTTGAACTCAATCTCCGTACACAGGTTTCAAGCACTTGACATCAGGAATGAGAAAATATTAAGTGTTCAATCCAATCACTCAGAGACTTGTTCTTCTCATTGAACTACAATATGGTTTGACCTTATCATGTGGTTGAGTTTCTGTCAATAGTGATTGCTTTTATAGACTTTAACTATATTCTCCTTTATGTCTTAAAAATGATATCTCAAGAAAGTCCTTTTGTCAATGGATCTGCTAAGTTTTGATAAGATTTCATATATTCAATTGAGATTACTCATTTCCTGAGTAAACTATTCACATAATTGTGCTTTAGACTGATATGACTAGATTTTTCACCATAAATATCATTTCTCGCTTTGTTTATAGTTGCTTGACTATCGCAATGCATAACTATTAAGGAAACTGACTTGCCTTCTAATGGTATCTCCATTAAGAAATTTTGCAGCCACTTAGCTTTAATACTAGTTGATGCTATTGTTATAAATTCTACTTTCATTGTAGAATGAATTATCATAATTTGTTTCTTGGATCTCCAAGCAATTGTTCAAGATCCAAGGATAAATATCTAACCACTCGTGGATAATGATTCATTAGAATCACAATTTTAGTTTGCATCAGTGTACCCTTTAAGTATAGTGGGTTCTCTCATAGAATATTTCATATTCTAGAGTTTTTTTAAGTACATCATGACTTGATGTATTGCATCTGAATGCGCTTGTCCTGAATCACTAGTATATCAGCTCAACTTGCTCATGCTAAAAGCTATGTTTGATCTAGTTTCATTTATAGCATACATAAGACTGCCAATAATACTTTCATACTCTAATTTGGAGGGTTAAACATTTTTCGGAGGTTAAGTAAAGTTTCACACTCCTTTTTTCGTAAACCCTAGCTTTAGCTTTATCATCCATATAAATCATATGGTCTTCCCTCACAATTTTATATGTTTTGAACGTACTTCTATCATTGTATGAATGGATCATTAATCCATAATTCATGTATCACTTTTTATCCAAATTAATTATAAATATCTCACTAACTATAGTCACCAGGTCATCATTATGTTTACTAGCTTTATTGCCTTAAAATTTCTTCCTGTGTGAATATTCTCTCGCATAGTGACCCGACTTTCTACAAGTATAATAAGAAACAAGGTATTATATAAACCCCAGCCCTCTCTCATTTATCTCATCCTCATCTTTCTCCTCTTCTCTCTCTCTCTCAAGTGATCTCTCTCTCTCCCATGAACTATGCTCTCTCTCTCTCTCTCTCTCTCTCTCTCTCTCTCTCTCTCTCTCCACTTTGGCTTCAGAGTTGCAGATCAGATTCAGTTTCAGTTCGGATCAAATCTTGATATCCAAATCTAGTTATAGTTCAGATCTAGATTAAGTTGATATTCAAATCCAGACCCATTTTCTATCCAAATCCAGATGATGGTTTAATCCATTACTAAGATCCTGATCTAATTGTTATCCGGATCTAGTTATTGTTCAGATCCCTATCAAGGATCCATATCATAGTTGTTGTTTAGATTCCTATATAGGATTCAGATTTGGTTGCAGTTCAGATCCTTATTCAGGATACAGATTCGGATGTTGTTCGGATCCTCATTCAAGATCCAAATTGAGTTGTTGTTTGGATCCCTATCTAGGATTCAAATTTGTTGCTTTTCAGACCCATATATAGTTGTTGTTCAGATCTTGATTTAGTCGTTATTGAGATCCAATTTAGTTGCTATTTGGATTCCTATCCAATTACTATTCAAATTCAGATCCATCTACTATCTAGAGCTAATTGATGTTTAGAACCATTACTAAGATCCCAATCTAGTTATTGTTTAGATCCATGCTCAATTATAATTTGGATCCATACTCGTATCTAAACACATGATCCATACCCAAATCGAGCTCAGATCTTTTTATCCTAATCAAGAGGTTGATCAAGGTGGTTCATGTCGAGGTTATTGGTCTTACCAGCTGGTGCAGGGCGTGAACCAATTTTTCATGAGTAGGCAAAAGCTCGATTGTATCCTGAGAGCGTAGTTGCACCAATACCCATTGCACCTAGGACTTGATCTTAAGTGGGGCAACTATCGCTTGAAAGATAGCATGTGTATATGCGTGCCTCTGAGTGTACCTGGTTCAAGCTCAATTGCTTGAACCACTATGGTAAAATTTTCAACAATCAACCCAAAACAACATTTTCTAAAAAGAATGATTGAGTGATAAGTTGAGAAAAACAGTGACGTATGCTTCATAAAGATATTTTAATCTCCAAAAAAAATTAGAATACTTCATGAAATTTTGGAATACAAGAAAAAAAAAGAGTACATCTTTCATGAAGTTCTGGTCGATCGAGATCGAGAGAGAGAAATAATACCAAAGTTATGTAACTACAAATGCATGTTGAGAGGGCATGATCCTTCAAAGTGAAGCATTACGAGAATCAGATGAAGAGAACCATAGCTTGTTCTCTTTTTTTTCTTCGTAGATTACTTCTAGTATAACCGTTCTCACCTTATAGTGAAAGGAGGGCAGTAGTCCTCCATCTTTATTATCAGGTAAAAGACATCATATTTAAATTGAGAAAATATCATATTTTCTTTTGCTTCTTAAATTTCTCGGTAAATTACGAGATTGAGTTGTAATCTTCACTTTATGCTGCATAGACATTAGTGACAATTTTTGTTAATCCAGTAAGACTGTACAAAAGGTCAAAACATTATAGAATTTTTTTTTGTCTAAAAAAAAATCTAATTTTTTTTTTATTGCTGATTTTACCTTACTATGTAATGCTATTTTTTTCATTTTGGTGATGTAGCACAATGCGGAACTTGACGAAGTGCATCCAAATAACCTGAGAGAGCAGATTGACAAGAACATCCTGTAACATGAGAATATGCTCATTCTTCACTTACGTTAAAAATGCTAATTAAATTAATATATACTCTAGAGTATTGCCTCTATAGGCTCTGATTGGGACATGGAGAAGACTTGGTCTAATGAAGCTGACCGATCCTAGCCTTTACCAAGTCCATCTAGCAAGCAGATCCAGTGTTTGGAGCAGAACACTTATATAAGTGTTCATACCAACTAGGGGAAGCCACTTAGTCGCAGGCCGCCTATAAAATGGGGAGTTCCCTATTAAAGGAGCCAGGATTAACATGGCACACTTTGAAGTGTGCCAATGCACCTGATGCCCTCCATCTTTGGCTGTTAGTATGTCAGTTGTGGGGGCCCAAAAAGGCTAATTCCAAGTGTGCCATGTGATGGCACCTGATCCTGGCTTAGGAACTGCCCCCTCTTAAAACGGAGGAAGTGTTCTGCCCTGAACACAGAACCACATCCGTCTTGCAAGGGGCAATATAGACCCCCACCAACTACTTTTTCTTCTAATTAAAAGGTTGATAAGAAATATTAGAATTTTTTCTTTTTGGCTGCAATTTGCAGTTTTGTGACAGACAATTATCACTTGTTGAGCACTCTAGACGTGGTAATTTTGGAAAAGCAACTCGAATTAGCAGTGAGTTGAAGTGAAAGCTCGAAAAGTGAGTGATCCTGATGAATTTCCATTATGCTGTCACAACAATCCATAATTGCAAGAATCTCTCCGTTTTACAGCTATATATATATAGTGCCACAAATATTTGTCATTTTTCAACAGGGATGTCTGGAAGCCGGATCTGTCTGAATCAGTCTCCTTTGGGGGAAGCAGATCAGGTCATGCTGAACATGAGTGTTTTTTGCTCGTGCTGACATCGTGGCCATGACCTGATCTGCTTCTGCTACAAGTCTAAAGGTCTAGAAGGTCATCTGGGCACAGGTATTTGACCATCGCCGAGCTCAGATCCACCATTCACAGTTAGCTTGGGTTAAGGTACCAAGGTGCAAACCTAAGTCTGATCTTGGTACAGCAAATTGATTAAGACGTGAGGAAAGGCCTAGAAGCCAAGGATAAAGAAGTGAGAAAGGCCTAGGGGCTAAGGGAGAGATAAAAATTCAACTTTAATTTTTATTCTTTTTCAAAGGGGTACAAACCTATATATAAGCCAATGAGAGCTACTTACAACTATCCCCAAGTTATCAAGCTGAAATAAATAAAAAACTAATTCAAGAGAAGACCTAGAAAACTAGAAACTAAAATTGGATATCACCTACTAAGACTTAAGCTAATTCTAAATAGCACCCAATTGACTTCTGCTATTATTAGATAAGACCTTCAAGCCCAAACCTTTCTAAGGAAACACCTCTAATACCTACGCTATCCTTACGTAAGCTAAGTTTGGCTCAGCCTCGCTCAAGATTTTGACAACTCAAACATAGCCAACCACTTAGTCGAGCCTTCTTTCACTTATAGGCTAAGTCATAAACCTTTCACACGTTTTTTCAAGAAGCCAAAAAATAGAAAAGTCGCCTCCCCACAAGGGCTAGCTGGTCTACATATGGATCTTGGATATTTTGAGGCTCCAGATCCGGATTTGGATATTGTGGAGATGTTTCAGTTGGGTCTTTCTCTATGGATTTGTATACGTGTCCAAAATTGATCTGTATCAAGATCCGTCTTTGGATTGGTCATACATGGGCCTACATTGACTTGAATAAAAGAAATAATCAGTTTGTGGTCTTGAGAAAAATGAATGGTGAAACTGGAACCGCAGGAAAATATCACATAAGATCCATTCTGTGGTGTCCCAAAAGTTGGAGGCCTGGATCAAATGGAAGTTCATCAATGCCATGAATTGTCCTTTAGAGGAGCCTATATATCTTACAACTTTTTTAGATAATCCAAGGGAACCCCTCCACCCCCCACCCAAAGAAAAACCACCGACTGCACATTGGTTGGCCTTCGGTTAGAAAAATCCTTAAGGTCCCCCTACCCACAGGAATGTACACCCTGCTTCAACCTTGCAGCAAGGGATGCCAGTGCCACCCGTAGGTTTTGAAGTTGTGATATCCCATCTAGGAATGTCATCCATCTAAAATCATCTCTAGGTTTGTGTAACATAAATTTGTGCATCTCTTGCATGAAATGACTATACATTCGATCTATTGCATTTTTATGCAGCTATCTACTATACAATGAATCATCCCTCTCAAGATGTATTAACAGGCTTGTGACTGTCACCAAGTTGATGGGACATCACAAGTTCAGAATTTAAGGGAGGTCCTTTAGCACAAGATCGAACCTGGGAGTACTCAGTGGCCTGAAGAATTTTAAGAATCTTATCAATCGGAGGCCTACCAAGGTGGTGTGGGTAATTTTGGAGGTGGGGGTGCAGATTTTTCATGGCCTAACCAAGAGAAAAAAAAAAGGTGGATTCTTCGTGCGTGTGTGTATATATATATAAAAAAGGTGGTAGATGCTAACCACTTTTCTAGGTAACCGCAGTCAGCTTTAGAAAGGTTTTTTCATGTTCTCTTTAAAACTAACCATACAGATGTGTTTTACATACTTGATTTCATGGTTTTAGATTTTCATAAATATTCAAGGCTTACAAAATCATGTTTTTTTATAAAAAAAATACATGATTCAAGTATCGTTTATTAGTAAATCACCCATGCCCAATAAATATATACAATCAGATTTGTGAAAAACATGAAAAAAAAACTTCTTAAATAGAAAAGTGTTTACCAACTTTCACTTATATATATATATATATATATATATATATATATATATATATATATATATATAGAGAGAGAGAGAGAGAATTGTGGCAGTCAATTTAGTGCTAGATGACCATATCATGCTTGGACAGTCTTTCCCGTGATTGGATATCTTAGAAACTCACTTAGCATTTTTTGATGGGCAAGCTGCGGTAAAACTCTCGCCAGAATCGAAACCGAGACCCCTGGATTGTGATAGGGACCAATCAATCCAGCAAACTCACTCCGACCCTGTACTTTACTAAAAGTTGATAGTGCGAGCACCAAAAGGTGGAAAAGACGATACCGCTTTGGGAAAAGGCGCCATAGCACGCTTAGGGGTCGAATCTCGTGGGTCCCACGCCGTTCACTTTCGTGAGTGATGGGATGTGTGGTGGGGCCCATTGTCCCAATAATTTTTAAAGATATGAATGGGTGCTAGCAGGCAAGAGGACGCCATGTTTAAGTGGACCCCACCCAAGTGTTTGTGATTGTTATCTTCCCGAGGAATCTTTATATGTATTTTGGGTCAGATTCAACCTATTTTTGTACTTTTACATGCAAAAAAAAATTTCTTTTGGATTTTCTTCTATCAGATCCGGTAGCAATACATACACATTTTGGATCCAAATGTAACATGATCCAGATCATATCTGAAAGTACTCACATTATATGCAGCGGACGGCCACCCATCTAGGCATTTATCGAGATGGGCATCTCGAGAAATGTTGAGATGGGTAGCTGTCATGTCAGTGATGGCGTCCGATGCTGCGTCATGCAGCGCAGCTGCATAAAATAAAGGCATTTAAAGCTTCTTATTAGATGCTCTTGGGTCGCCTGTGGATAAGGTTGTTCCTTCCTCCACTGCACCAATACATTAAATAAAGGCATGATGGCAAAGAGAAGATTGTTCCTTTAGGTCAGATAATACTCTTTGTTATTTTGGAGAAAGAGGCTGATTTGTTTTTTCTTTTTGTTAGGAGAAAGCAAACACGCCATAATATAAAACTGCGACTTTGATTGTCCCATGGCAACAAATGTTGTCAATATTTTTCAATTTATTGTGAGATAAACTTGAGATATTCACATACTATGATATGAAGATTTAGTAAAATAACAATAAAAAATATGACAAATATATTAATATATGAGATTTTATCATGATATTACCAACATGTTTTATGTTTTTTATTAATATTTTTAGCATTGTTTAAACATAAATATATCAAGGCATTTAATATATTTCCAAAATAAAAAAATTACAGTTTATTTGCGAGAATTTCTCTCGCAAGAAAATCCTAAGAATTTTGAAATTTATTGTGACAATCCTTACTAGGCCATGATCCAGTTTTATTTTTGGAAATAATGACACAAATATCATTTTAAAGTATTTCTCCACAAGGTGGAAAGTAGAAACTGATGAGATATCTAGAAACTTTACTTTAAAAATTGAGAAAATGGGCATGTACAATGCTAAAACTGAACATATATTGTAAATAAATAAAAACTTAGAATCATTCATGCAATAAGAACACATTAAATCATGTTAAAACTTGATATTTTACAATTGAGATAATTTTGAACTATTGTGATTTTATCAATTTATGAATTTATTTCTATAAGATGGCAATGAATTCAAATATGGCTGATATTTGTTCTTTGAAACAAATTATGGTTGATATTTGTTACAATATCATAAAAAAAAAAATAGATGGCTTTAGCACTTATTCTTAGGCTCTGCTTGGGAGCCCTGAATCAAAGGTGTGTTGTGGTTTCCACCACAGTGACAAACGTTAAAAAAATGGAAAAATATTGTTTTTCAAATACTCAAGAGAATTTGAAATTTTTTCATAAACTTGCATTTTTTTTTGCAAAATCTTAGCAATAAAAAATAAATTAAAAATATAAGAATTATTTCTTATAAGAAATTATTAATAAAATTTATTTAAAAATAAAACTATATGGATTTTTCATGATAAATAGCTTTTAAAACTTAAATACCGTGTTTAAACCACGGTATTTATGTTTTTTCATAAATCTCACGATATTTTAAAAATCTTGCGAGAAATTACCGTTTTAAACTTTCAGTCAATTTCTCACGATATTATCGCAAGATTTTTCATAAATCTCACGATATTTGTCACCATAAATTCCACAAACACTTATGTCGTTGCTCTTTGGGAGCAGTGGTGTTGTGGCTGTTGACAAAACACTGCATTCGAAGTAGAGTTGGTAGTCGGAAGGCTATATGTCAACACCATCCACAAGAAATGAATAAAAGCAAATAAATCATAAAATTAATAACATATAGAATATTAAAAATGTGAACTTGTCGTGTCTGACATGTGTCATAGCGTTTCACATGCACACTGTCACCGTCTCGTGTCATGTCCCCTAGTCAAGTGACTCTAGTTAAGCTGTCCTGGCCATTTTAACCATTACATGGTTGTCAAAACGTCTGTTTTTTTATAATTAAAATAACCATTGTGAAATTCATTTATGATTGCCAATACATGAGCATTGGACCGTTGAGCACTTGAGCCACTTAATTCTCGACCGTAGCACCAATACAAGCCTTTGGGTTTATTTTAACATGAAAATATGTAATAAAATTTTATTTTAATTTTTCATAAAGCTTAGTTAACATGACATATATAATGTCAGCTTGTTGCTCAAGTTTTGGATCCGAATCATGTGAGGTTGGCGAGTTTTAACGTATCAAGTTGCATTGTAAGGCTCGTTTTAGTAACATGATTCTTAATGAGGCAACTATTGCTTTGTAAGGCTCGTGAGGGTGGGTGAGAGGGCTTGGCTACTCGACAA
Source organism: Nuphar pumila (assembly GCF_984573655.1). Taxonomy (NCBI): domain Eukaryota; kingdom Viridiplantae; phylum Streptophyta; class Magnoliopsida; order Nymphaeales; family Nymphaeaceae; genus Nuphar; species Nuphar pumila. The sequence goes on along the minus strand of NC_143252.1, from coordinate 109,053,656 downwards.
GTGCTTAAGGCACTTTTTGAGGACAAGGAGTGAGCCGCAGGCTTACACAGTCGGGAAAGCGATCGTAAGTACAGCAGGCTTAGTCAGAGCGATTAGGTCTTTGATCACAAGAGTGGTTTTCGGGTCCTTTGTATGGTCAAAAAGGATACGGACGTAGATAGGAGCTTACCACAAGTTCACAAAATGTTTTGAAACACAAAATCAAAGGAATTTATTGTTTAACAGATAAAATATTATATATTTTAATATATAAAAATCCAATCATTATAACAAAAAATAATTAAATATAATATTCAAATAACATTAAAATCATTGTAGACGTGTTATGTTGGCTGTTCACGTATGATGTCTCCTAAACACGACACCAATGGCGTCCTACTATGACATAGGTCTCATTACTTTATAAGTTTATATATGGAGATCTCCCCCATATATGATACCCAATCAGGGGGGGCTCGGCTTGTCTGGTAGGAGCAGCTAGTGCATGTCACCTTGTGTTGGGACGTTGCAATAGGAGTCTGCCTAACCCCAGCTTGCCTTTCAAAAAAAATATATATATGATACCTCAAATTTTCAGTTATTATCTGAAAATTGATTGGCTATTGAAAGGCAAGCAAAACCCTTTTAATCGGATTTGGTTTTGGATAATATTCGTTTTCGCGTTCAAGTATCCCTTGGACTGGCTTGGAACTTTGCCAAGTATATTTGAACTGGATCCAGTTCGCAACCAATGCTGGCGCAAAATTTTCAGTCTCCCCACGTAAAACCAAGATTGAACCGCGATCCTACTCTCCTGATTCACTGGTTTTGGTTTGTTCCATTAAGCAATTGATTCAGATCTTGGTCCAAATCTGAAGCATATACATACAGAATTTGGAGTTGGATCCAATTCATCCCTTGTTAGAAGAAAGTTGTTCAGCTATGTCAGTTGGTGTGAAATAAAACGGTAGCTGAATGGAATCTGAATCTGGGCCCACTTTGTGGATCAACTTGTTGCATTGGTCTTGGTACATCCCAATTTTGGATCTGGGACTCAACAGGGAGGTCCGAAATGGGTTCACCCTTGCTTAGGAGTTGAAACTTTTTTTAAGGCACCAAACTGGGTCATTCCTAGTTATTCTCTAGTTCAGGTCCATTCTTGAGATAACCGTAAATGCTCCCTGGATCCAAGCCATATGGAGTTTAGGTCAACTAGGTCCATATGAACCGAACCTATTAGCCCAAACCTCCCTTCGCTAGGGATGTCAACAGGTCAGATGTAATCCAACATCTGACCCAAATCCAAATCCATTAGTAAGATTTGGTAGTCAATTTCAGATCCGATTAATGATATGAACCGATCCAGATTCAATATTGGGTTTTGTAACTGAATCTGACAAAATCCAAGTCCGATTATGTGTAAATATCGGATTTTAAGCTAGTCAGATTCGGATTCAGTTTTGTCTGATCCTACCCGACTCGGATTATGTCATATCAGATCAGGTCAGATTCTGTAATGGCTAAATCTAGTCAGATCCCGATTCAGTTATGTTTGATCATACCCAACTCAGATTCTGTCATATCAGATCAGGTCGGATTCTGTAATGGCTAAATCTAGTCAGATCCCGATTCAGTTATGTTTGATCATACCCAACTCAGATTCTGTCATATCAGATCAGGTCGGATTCGGTAATGGCTAAATCAGCACCTGTTTACATCCCTACCTCGCTGCCATTTTCGAACTTTAAGAAAAATCCAGTTGGACCGCTTCAGACCCAAATCCGAATCCAGGTCGGGAAAGGCCTACATGAGACATGCCAGCCTGAAATCATAGTGACAAAAGTTTAAAACAGCAAGTTATCGCCAAGATTTTTCTATTTTGAAATTTTTTATTCATCATGAGTTTTTTTGGAAAAAATATCCCCTAAAAGTAAATTAATCAGTATTTAATAAATATGGGGCAAAATAAACATTTTAGAAAATGATATGGGTTTAAGGTCTTGTCCAAAATTTAAACTTCTAAATAAAATCATTTAAAACTTTAAAATGTGGGTTTAGTTTACACGTTGGATTTTAGGAGACCTTTCTTATTCTCAACCCATTCTAAGCTTTTAATTTCCAAGATAGATTTTAGGAAATAGTTTTCAATTATCATCACTTTCTAGAGCTTCCATGTTAAGATACTACTTTTATGTTTTTGGTGGACGAAAGGAAGTTTTATTACTATTAAATGACAGAGAGATGAATTAAAAGATAGTTTAATGAGATTTCTTTCACTTGAAAATAATGTTGTACAATGCATTTTAAATGAATGTAAAGCAAGGGTCTCTTTTTTTAATATTTTAAATATTGTGATAAAAACTTAAATATCATGATAAAAATGATATTTAGGTTTAGTCAAACATGTCGTGATATTTTGAAAATATCATGAAAATTTAAAGTTTAAAACAGTAAGATAATATATCTTGTTTTTTCATGATATTTTAAAAAATCGCCGATATTTGTCACTATGAACAGCCCGTCCTTGCGGACAGAAGTGAGTAGGAGAGGTTCACACATGCGCATAGAAAAACAATTAGAAATTAAACAAATAATATAATATAGCGCATGGCAGAGAGCTCACTATGGACAGTAATAAATAAACTTAATTTGTTAGAGAACTAAAAGAGTTGACAACCATTTATTAAATGAGATGCGATTTAATTGCAAAAAATGATGAATTTCTGAAATGTCCTACAATTTTTTAAAATCCGCCCGATATCCAAATTCATAATTTTTTTATTGTAAATAGACCTTTTTACCCGTGAATTTCTTTTTAAATGTGTGAATTTCTTCCTAAAGGTTTTAGCAACACTGCCCAAAATACGTGAACTCTTTTTACTAAAATCACATAAGTGGCACAGAGAGGACACTCACAAATATGTGAGGACATTCCCGTGCGAAGGTCGGAATATTCATGTGTGAAGGTCAGGATATTCACAAATGTGAGAGTATTTAATTAAAAAAGATGCACACATTTTGGGGACCTTTGCAACTCATGGTTGCTAATGTCTCCAAAATGTGTGAGCTTCCTTTTAATAAAATTGCATAATTTTTTGATACTTGTGAGGACATTTGCATATCTGAAAGAAATTTGTTTATGCGAAAGGTAAAAAGGTCATTTTATAACCAGAAATTTATAAATTTAGACATCGGAATATTGATGAATAAATTTAAATGTTGAAAAGATGAAACTTACTTGGATTTGCTTAAATCATCTTTTAAAATCATAGGGACATCGTTGCAAGCTCTGATCGTCCTTCGCCTCCTAATCCAAAGATTAAATAAGATTGAAATAAATATATTAGGGATCTAGGAAAATACATTTTTCGAACTCAAGGGGTCTATTCTATCATTCAAGATCGTTCTTTTGTCTGTTAGCATCTTCGAGTAGGTATGTGTGTTATTCAATGGCTTCTGAACAGCGCACTAGCAAGATTGAAGTAGGTGTGTTCTTGCAGGGCCTGCACATAGGTATGGGATTTTTATATGCTCAAGGTATAGGATTGAGCCCCTATTTATAGAGTTCAGTACACTCATCTGGAAGAGTTTTTTCCGTACAAAAACTCATCCAAAAAAGAGTCCTTCTGCCCTAGGAGATGTACCAAGCAGTTGGAATTGGATAGGGATAAGCTCAGACCTATCCACGCTTGTTTGGTACAGCGAATGATGAACTAATTGTGATGTCCCCTAGCAAACGAGAGTCCTTGTTCTGTTGTCCAACAACGGACGACATTCTTGGTTCTTTCATCTAGTAATGGATGGCGGTCTTTTTCTGTCATCCAGTAATGGATGGCGGTCCTATTCTACCATCCAGTGAGAGGGCCCCCGATTCTTGTACATGCACACTTATCTTGAAGATCATGTTAGCAATCAGGCATCGTAAAATTTTGGTGTCTACAGATGCCCTTCTTTGTCATTAATCGATATGATTCGGCTTATAACAAAGAAGTAAACACTCAAGGCTTGGAACACTAGGTCATCGAAACTGAATCCAGTCCTGCTAAATGAGATCAGGCTAGTGTCCAAAGAAAGACTGGATTGTTGAGATCGTGATTGGTCTTTTCGAACAAGGTTGGTGCCAACATCCAAAGGAGAAGAGTTGGGTTGTTGAGACCATCATGGATCTCACCGAACGAGGCTGGATCAGTCCAAGGACAACTGGATTGCCAAGGTCATTTGGTAGTCTTGCCATGCAAGGTCGGTGCTAGTGCCAGGAAGTGAACCAAATTATTTAGACAGTTTGTGGTCTCGCCGAGCGAGGCTAGGCTGGTTTAAGAAATACTTTGTTTAGAGAAAATGTAAAACCTGTAGATTTTAAGTATTATTAATAAATAAAGAAATTAGCTTTATCTTCGAGTTAGAAATGTGTTTCTATCTTTTAAATGTCAATTATGGGCATTTTATATGCTCAACTATTCTTTTCTGACCAATAAGGATAAAATAGTTATTTTAAAAAATTATTTCAGATAAAATATTTTTAAATATTTAAATTATCACTACGTAGAAATTACATATGTTGAGATTTAGTTACTTTGTATTATAAAATGTGCATGTTCACGTATGCATGCATAGAACTTATATTTTGTTTATGCATGCTTCGAGGTTTAATTTATGAAATGCAATGTTCCTTATGGTGATGATATGATACGTAGGATAATATACCTTTTTATGATATGATTTAAATGCCATGTGATATAAAATTATGAATGTATGCGATAAATGTTTAAGTTCAATAGTGAACTATAGTTTATGAAACCTTATTGATTAAATGTGTGATTTTATGATTTTAGATGCCATATGAAGTGATGTGTAATGTGATGCATTTTGATTGTATGCATGTTTGTGCCCATGTTGGTGGCTATAGACCCTGAGAGTGATCAATTGTATTGATGTATGTATGACAATAGTTTTCACTGGATATGGTACTCATTGAGAAACTATTCCCAAAGGATTCTCTGTGAGGGTGTGCATGACCAGATTAGGTAATCCGGCTAGAGCAATAAGTCCCTGTGAGAAAGTGCATTGTCTAAGAACAGGCAGCCAGCGAAGACAGTATATTCCTGTGAGAAAGTACATTGTCCAAGACCAAGCAAGCCATACGTCAAGGACGGTAACTCCTTATAAGGTTGTACATTTCTCAGACCAGGTGATTCGGCGTGGGTCTTGTAAATCTTTATTATGAATAAATGAAATGTTATGATGAATTGTAATGAACTTCTAAGTTTATTGAGATAGCCAATTATGAATATATAAATTTGACTTTTCTGTTATAGCATGATTATATATTGAACTCAGATGTGAGATCAAACATTTATCGGTTTTAGAGCTTAATATGAGGTTATGATTGTGATGTTCATGTTAGTATATAGGTGAGTGACACATCACGCCTACAAATGACTAGTTTTGACTTATTAGGTGAATGACACATCATGCCTATATAGTTTTATTGCAAATGATTGCATTATGATTGTCTGGATGAAAATATTACACCTATGCATCATGATTAATGTGTATCATGAATATCTAACTAATTTACTTAGAAAGTATGTGTATGTGTTTCACGTTGAAATGATTAAATATGATTAGACTTATTGTTAATATGAATTATGAATGCATATGAAAATGATGCAATGACATGAATGTCTTAGATACATGTATATATTTAAGCGATGATTTGTATGTCTTGAATGCATATAAATTATGCTTTATGATGTGACTTCATTTTGAATGAAATATTAAGTGATGGAATGCTTTGAAATGCCTTATATTTAAATGCTTGAATGGATGACTTATTGGAGGTTGTTCCATTGTCTATCACTTGATGATTGATGAATAATATATCATGTCTTTACCTTTGAATAGTTTATATGTTTTTTTTTTAAGTTTGAGTTTAGGTTGCTCTACTAGACTTTAGCGAATCTGACCCTATTTTATTAGGGATAGGTAATGCAGGTAAAGTATGATGAGTAGTTTGAGTGAAGGACTGATCGAGCTGCATCCTCGAGGGTTCATTCTTACCTTACGATCTTGGTAGACATGATCTTTTTGTTTTAAGTACTTGATTATGTAGACTGAACTATTGTTTTTATACTTTGATTTGAAATGAAATTAAAATTCTTCATATTTTAGTCTTACATTGTATGTGGTTTAAAATGTGTATATCCCATACATTTTGATTTAATTGTTATATTTAATGTAACCCCGCTCAAAGTCTTAACCGTTTTTAAAATCGTTTTTGCATTATAAGATTTGATTTACTTATCAATAAAAAAATTTGTGTCAAAATTTTAATATTTGAAAAATAATTACAGTTAAAAATTTGGAGGAGTTATAGAAAAAATTGTTGGGTGTTAGGCAGCGATAGCATAAGAGAAATGTTGATTTCTTTTATGCCTTTTAGGCCCATTTTGATTTTAGATCTCTTCTAACTGATTTTTCTTTTTGAGAATTTGTGAGGGCAAATATCAGGAACCTATACCTCTTGTGGGTTCATGGATAGGTTAAAGTTACCCTAGTAAAGTCTTAGGGTAGAAATATCTTTCCTAAGATGATCAATTTAGATGTAAGACTTCTTGTCCTAGTGAGGAGAGTGAGACATACTCTGGTCAAGTGGCATCGAATAGAGGATAGATCTTTTTTTTGTACTTCTTAGTACTCGGGATCTATATGGATAGACTCTTTGATGTATGCAATGATCTTTTATGATATATAGTGGGATTTGTGACAGCTATGAATGATTGATCATATAAGATCACAGATTTTTGCTTTTTCTTCAAAAATTAGAACATTCCTAACAAGTTTATTCATGCACTTGAAATTCCTACACTTTGCACTTTCCTCTTCTCATATTTGTCTAAGAATATGACACTCGGCTTCACTGATATTTTTCTAATCTAATTCTGTATTGGGTTTAAGCGACTAGTTATAGGGGCTTGAGATTAAATCTCATGGCATTTTGTTTTGGTGTAATGGTCCTCACTAAAGCTTGAACTCTAAAGGACTAGGGTTTGATAAAAATGCATTCAAGTACACCTCTTGCCCTTAGGTATGTTTCATGAAGTCTTTATTTTTAGCTCAGAAGGGGCTTTATTCCTCACTTTTATCATCCTTTGACCTGAAGCCTTACAACCATAGGTTTCATGACTTCTTGGTCTAGGAGGGATGCCCCTAGCTATCCAACCTCTACCTCCAAAAGACATATAATCAGAAACTGCCACATTGCCTAGGTGGGTTTCCACTAGATCTATATTCATGTATTGATAGTAATCTTGTGCCCCTATAATTCATTCTTATAGACTCATGAGCTGAAATTATTGAATTAAAGTCTATTGGCCTCACTGTATCGCTACTTTATTTTCTCCTAAGAATTGGATCTCTTATGCAATAAACTCTCGTGTATAGGGATACACTTGCAGGAATGACCGTTGTGAAGAGAGCTGAATATATTTTGGGAGAAATTCCTGATCTTTAATGATCTGTCAATGCTATGCTTTGCATCATGATAAAGTTTTATCCTCTTCCTATGATTTATGAGAGTCAAGGTGGACTAAACTGCCAAGACTGTTATGGGTCCTGCCAAACGAGGTCGGATCAGTTCAAGGATGACTGAACATCAAGACAGTTGTCTCATCGAACGAGGTTGGGACAATGTCTAGGACAACTGGAATGTGGAGATCGTTGTGGGTCCCACCGAATGAGGTTGGGCCACTGTCAAGAGCTAAATCGAGATTCCAAGACCATTTATATCCCATCGAATGAGGTTGAACTAGTTTGGGATTTGTATGATTGGCTGATAAGGGTTCCTTCTTGTCTAAGAGATTTAAACTTTGAATGGATGCCCTATCCCTAGGTTTTGCATACATTCACTCCTTTGACATACCCACACAAGATTTTGGATAGAAAGACACAATTGAGAATGGTCTGAAAACCTGCCAAAAGCTTTTTTGGTTTCATCAACATGAATAGCATGCTTCTATAATGAAGGGGATAGGTTGGACCATAAAAAATCTTTTTTAATTTTCTTATATATTTTTTGGAATATTTTGATTTTTTTTAGTTTGAAAATTTTTTCATTTTTTTGAGATTTTTGGTTTTTTTTTTTTTTTTAAAGACTATTTTACAGGATCCAGGTTTTTTAGGCTTACCTGGAGTAATGGGATAATGACCCATGTCAAATATCTTTTCTTCTCCAGACCATGGTGATTCGGCCTTGACTTGTGATTGCTCATTTTTTAGCATGGTGGCCCTTTTTAGACAAAGAGGAAGAAGAGCTCAAATTATTGCTTGTCCTTTATGAACCCAGGCTGAGCTGAGACAATGAAAATGCTAGTCGAGTGTCATCTTTTGTGATGGGCCTCCCTACCAAACCGATACTGGTTGACCCTTTTTTGAATTGATATTTCAGAACCCCCATAAGCTTTTCTCTTTTGCCCTTTTTTTTATTGCGCCCTTTGTGGCTGAGACCCTGGGTTCTCATTCTAGGTGTGGCTGGGAGAGATTCTCCTATGACCTTGAGTGTTTTAGAAAGGTTTTTTGCTAACACTTGGCCCAAATTGAATGATGCCCCACTTACAATTAAGCTCATTGACGGGGTCATTTCTTATTTTGATCAAAGAATTTTGATGTCAGTTTGCCCCTCGGGTTTCAGCAATGGAGATTGTAAAGGGAGGTTGTCCTTTTTTGTGATGGACATTAGGGAAGGTGCCTTGTGTGATTGTTATCAGAAGGGTCTAGATATATCATGTTTATCCAACTATCTTCCTGATTCTCCTATGACAATATTCTTCCTTGTACCCTTTGCCTTCCTTGGTAACATATTTGGGCTAACAGAGGCATCGAACAAGAACAATTACTACATATGAGGGCTCGTGGAATATAGACCATTGTGTTGATGGAGGACCCTTGTTCCATATTGTTCCTTGAGAACCACTTTTCACTCACTTCACAAGCCCAAACAACCTTTTTTGTAGTATGATCATTGTTGCTTGGCTCTAGTTATTCTTTATTCAAAAGTTGTTTTGCACTTTCTATGTGGCCTTGGATAATATATCTCAGGATAAAACATTCTTCGGTGTCGTGTCACACAACTTTGTGATATCAAAAATACTTAGTCGGATCACTTTTCTTCGTTTGCGGTGGGTTAGACACTTCGGTTAGCTTGAGTATACCATCCTGTAATAGCAAATCCAAGACATATAACTAAGTCTACTCAAACTTGGCAAGTGTTCGATCTTTGATTGACTTAGGTTTGCCCCCATATTCGTTCTCGCTTTTCCTCTTTGGGGAGCCATTATGATTATCTACCTTTAGTACTTTATCGTTGTTCTTTCTAGAGTTTTGTCCTGAGGTTCTTACAATGATGACCTAGCCCTTAGATGAATATTTCTTGTAGATGTTGTGTTCTTTGTTGTTCTTCAAGAACCCATTATATACTTCTCTCTTGATACCTACCTCAAAGGTTGTAGCCTTCTTGATGAGTTTGACATACGTTTCAACTTAAGCCATGTTGATCAGTCTCCATAGAGGTTGAGAGAAGTTGTTCATCAAGATGACTAGTGCATGGGGGTTTGAGATCGACTTCTTCATCCTGCTAGTCATATAATGCCATCAGTTTATGAATTCATAGGCACTTTCCTCTTTCTTTTGGTTCATAGCGTATAACTGACTCATGGTGGGAATGGCTTCAACATTAAACCTGGACTGCTTCATGAACAAATTTATGGTTTGCTTGAATTCTCTAGTATTTTGGAGGTTCATGGTGGCAAACCATTCTAATATCTCTCCCTTCAGACTTCTGGGGAACCAATTAATTAGTTTCCTATCGTTATTTTGATATTTGGCCATACTTTTCATAAACAAAGACAAGTGAGTCCTTGGGTCCCTCTTTCCACTGAATTTCAAAAACTTGGGGGTGTATCATCATCGCCGTCACATCCCTCGGGGAAGAAGTCATCCATAGAGTATTCTCTTTGGTCCATGTTCATGTATCTCATTCTCGATGTTAGGCCTTGGATCATGTCTTCTAATGTTTGATATTTCTGTCTGCTTCTGATGACATGGTGTAAACACCCCAAATTTTCACCCTCATCTAGTGTTTACATTTCATATATCATCGCAATATCATTTCATCCATTTGACATGTCATTTCACTGCATTGCATGGCATTGCATGTCATTACATCTCATTTTCGAGATCCAGCACTCCTATTTTTAAAAATATTCAATCCAGATTCAGGTTTTTAAAACTTTTCTTTCAAAATCAATTGTTAAAACCTGGGTTTTTAATCAGCATTCTGTCATTTGCCAACCCCCAGAACCTTATATTTTGAAATATTTTCTCAGAAAACAATCTGAATTTGTTTTAAACTCAATTTTCAACTGATTTCAATTCTCAGATGAGACCCATTTAGGTGGTGTCGCTTCTGAATTCCTTGTCAAAAATCTCTAAAAATTTCAGAGTCCTAGTTGGATCAGGACTCGCTTTCCAGAGTCCAATCGGATCAGAACTCTTCTTCAGAGTTTTAATCGGATTAGGACTCTAATCTTTTACAGCTATTTTATCCATTTTCAATCAAATCTTTCAAAATCTTTCAAAATGAGTCGAAAATTCAGAGTTTTAGTTGAACCAGGACTCTGTTTGAAGAGTTCTAGTTGGATCAGGACTCTGATCCTGATTTCAATTTTGAGAGAATCTTTCAGAAATCTTTCAATTTACCAAAACTATTATACTTTTATCAAAGAATTTCAAAATTCTGAGGTTTTACCCCAGAGTCCTGATCAAATCAAGACTCTATCCAAAATTGATTTTCATACTTCATTTTCACTGGTTTTCAAAAGCTTTGCCCAAATTTCATCATTTGCTTATCAGAAAACTAAAATTATTAGAGTTATGATCGAATCAGGACTCTTTCTTAGAGTCCTAATCAGATCAAAACTCTTAACCAAAACTTCAATTTTATACTGTTTTCACTTGTTTTTCAAAATCCTCTTATTTGTTTTCTCAGAAAATCCAAAAATTGGAGAGTCCTAGTTCAATTAGGACTTTGTCCCCAGAGTCTCAGTTGAATCAGAACTCTATTTTATTTCAATATTTGTTATTGCTTTCACTGTTTTCACAAGTTCTTTCAACTATTTTTCGAAAAATACCAAAAAAAATCTAGAGTTTCAGTCCGATTAACACTCTGTCCTAGAGTCCTAATCCAGTCAAGAGTCTGTTCTAGAGTCTGTTTTTACTTCTATTTTCATTTGTTTTTCAAAAATTAGGTTATTTTGTAGAGTCCAGTTAATTCAGGACTCTATTTCAAAGTTCTGATTGAGTTAGGAGTCTAACCCTGACTGTATTTTCCGACTTGTTTCACCATTTTTGATGAAATCTTTTCAAAAACTCCTTCATTTGGCTTTTAAAAACCAAAATCCAGAACTCTAACCCGGAGTGTCAGTTCGCTTGAGACTCTATTTTCAAAGATTTTGAATTTCAGTTATTGATTTTAACCTCTTTTCAAAGTTATTTTCAATGTTTATCTCAAATTTCTCAAAACTTGCTGTGGGCCCACTCAATTGGTGCCACATCCAGAGGAGTTCTAACCCAGATGGAACCCTATGCCATTTCAAAACTTTTAATTTCAAATTTACTTTTGGAAATCTTTTGAAAATTCTAACAATTTCAAGTTTTAAAATCGTTTTTGAAAATTCAAGTGGGGTCCACTCGAGGTGGCGCCACATTTGAGAAAGTCAGGGTTAGACTAGGGTTAGTCAGTATCTTGGTTGATTTTAGAAAATTAGAAGAGTCGAAATCCCTTTTGAAAATGCATTTTAAAATTTAGTTTTAAATCATTGTTTTTAAAGGTTTTAGTTAAAACTTTAAAAAACAAATGTGGAAAATGCCAAGTGGCACCACATTTGGGGGTCTTTAGGTTTAGTTAGGACTTCAATTAGGTGTTAATTAGATTCATTAGGTTAGGGGTATAATAGTAACTCCACCCAAAAATCCCCCCCCCCCCTCCCCTTTAGAGTCCAAAATTTTCAAAATTCTCAATTTTTAAACCTAGAAAATTTCTATAAATAGATGCCATAGGGGGGACGATTTTTCCATTCACCTCTTTAGCAATTCTTGGAGCTTCTCTCTCCTCTCCAGCCCTTCCACCATTGCAGCAACCTCAAGGTAATTATTTTTTTTAAATTTTTAGCTTTTTATTTAATGTTTTTAATTGTTTAAATCAATTTTAACCATTGGCTCCATCTATTCCATGGATTAAACCATGGATTCAAGTCCAAGAACCTCAAGAGAGGTTCAAGAAGATGATCTAACTCTGTTTTGATGTTTTTCCAGGGATTCTAATCCATTAGAATCGATTATAGCATGGTTTTTCATGTTCTTAACCATTAAAACATGCGATTTACCCGTTAAATGGGTCAAATCCATGCTTTTTAAGGTAAAATCAAATTTCAGCCATGGATTCCCTGTTTTTATTTTTATTTTTTTTAATTAGTTCTGTTTATTACATGTGTTTTAACATAGAAATCAATTTTGTTTTGCTGTTTACTATTTTCCTTATTGTTTTCATTAATTAATGCATGGTTTATTAGATTTCATTAGATTTCTCTGTGTTTTTAAGCATGGATCAGCAAAGAATATGTTATTTCGTATTGAAGCACTCACTGTAAATTTCTGATTTTTTAATATGTGAAACATGGATATGTCAGTAAACTACTGTAAAAAATTCGAATGTTTTAAGATTCGAGAACCCTGTCAGAAAAATCAGATATCAAACCGTGATTTTAAATCTTTAAAATCGTTATTTAAATAGAAGAGGTAAATTGTTGTTATGTTCTTTTTCTCATCCGATATCCAATTTGAGATCCGTAAAGTGTTGTTGATTCAAGTTGAGATGATCTATTTACTGTGAAATTTTGGTAATTTTTTGCCTCTGTTTAGTATTTTTCCTCTGACAGAAATCCTGATTTTAAATTTAAAACTCGTTAGGGTTTATCAAAACCCTAATCAGCCTTGTAATGACCATAGATCTCAAACCACAGATCCGATTCATGATATGTAAAAAAGGAGTTTTGTTATTTCTCTGTCTACTGTTCACTGCTAAAATTTCAGAAATTTTTTATTAGGTTTTCTGTTTATTTCTGTAATTTCAATCAGAAGTAGCTGTTTTAACCCCTGTTAGATTTGTTATATTTTAGTTCAGATTGCCGGAAGAGTTTCTCTCTAACCGGAGATGCTTTTTCCGATATGAAAAGAGGAAAACCTTTGTTTTGATATCTAGTTTGCCTCTGTAAAAATTCAGAAGTTTTCATGGAAGATTGACCCCTAT